>NW_019173282.1:1266819-1554134 GCF_001773325.1 Penicillium arizonense | reverse complement strand
CCAAAGTAAGAGTTTCCGTAATAATTCATAGCCGCTCGCGTTTAGGCTTAATCGGAACTGCAGCAGAACTGGGTAGGGCGCTGGATTTCCGGTTCCCGAATTCCACCGAGATTCCGCTCGGAGGTGAGCACTTCTAGACAGGGAAGCTCGGCATTTTATTCCTGTTTTGCAAACATAGATAAAAACAAGACGACGTGAGCTAACTCCATAGCTTACGGAAATAGATGGAAAGGAGAAGAGTGAGCCAGCCCATGACAGACGTATTTTATTTGTAAAGCGATCGTTTACTGATTGATCTATCTGTTTACTTCAGAATTTCACAACTAACAAGCCATCAAAATAGTCTACAATCATCTAAGACTCGCTTGCGCTGGGTAAAAAAGTTCTTGTTTTGTCAATGAACTAGCCTGAAGCTGATCATTAACAGAAAATAGAAACAAGACAAAAATTAAAGCCGGAACTTGTATTAACAAATGTCCAGCCGAGCGGTACCGGAGGCTGGAGCTACATTTTCGAATCTTGCACTTCAGTCAGCCAGCTGAAAAAGAATAATGTGACGGGATTCATGCACTGGCGGTATTCACTAGTTTGATAGTAGTCCCAAAATCTTTTGGAAACATTGCACGGTCATTTTTTGAACGACATGAGATCTCCTTGCGGGTGGGTCTTGGTAAAATTACCCCGGAATCCCATGACATATTCTGTCTTCAAATTAAGCTATATGTATACGACGAACGCCGTTTTGTTGACCTTTCATTCCGATTAATGGTCTCGATGCTGACACTTCACGTCAACTTTACTTCCATTATCCCCTCAAGCCTTGCAAGCCACTGCCACAAGCCTTCTTTTTTAAATACATTCCCTACCCTAAGTCACTCGAGACATTGTATTTGACCTAAGAGTGAAATCATTGAACCATGGAAGACGGCAAGCGTCATTACTCCTGGAGAACGGTAGCCGTCGTATTAGGAATATCCTGGAACGCAATTTGCTATTCTTACTCCGCATCTATTATCGGAACTACGCTAGGTAAGAGGTGGAATAGAGCGGCTTATATAAAATCAGGCCATCAACAGAAGAGAATAACCATATATCCGCAGGTCAGCCTTCGTTTCTCAGTTACATGGGACTTGACAGGCGATCGGACAAGCAAGGACTTATCGGCACTGCGACAGGTCTCTACTATGCTGGAGGTGTATTTGGATGCATTTTTAATAGCTGGATGGCTGATAAGTTCGGCCGCAAATGGGTGATCGTTGTGGCAAATGTCATTCTTCTGACCTCAAGTGCCTGCCTCTCCGGCTCCGCGAGCATCGCCATGTTCATTGTATTTCGTTTTTTCACCGGCTTCAGGTATATGTCTCCCTGCAAAGATCAAAGGTAGTTATTAAAGTGATCAAGATGTGCTGACGACCACGCAGCGCGTATATGTTATATCTCACAACCCCTCTATGGGTTGTTGAGCTTGTCCCCCCCAACGGTCGAAGTATTACAGCCGGTATGGTTGGACTCTGTGGTGTAACTGGATATATCCTGGCCGCATATGTCGGTGTGGGGTTCTTTTACCTGAGCAGTGATACATCTGCGCAGTGGCGAGCGCCGCTCGCAATCGGCTGCTTCCCTCCCGTGATTAGTTTGTTGATAGTTTACTGGCTACCCGAGTCCCCTCGGTGGCTTTTAAGTCAGGATAGGGAGACGAAAGCATGGGAAATTATCCGCCGACTTCATACTATTCCTCACGAGGACGAAAGTGGGTATGCAGAAGCTGAATTTGCCCAAATGCGAGACCAAAGCGAAACAGAGCGACTCCATAATAGCTCCTGGTCAGAACTAATGACAAATTCTTTTTATCGCAAACGTACAATTCTTGTTATCGCTCTTCCTGCAATCATCTTCTCGACAGGGAATCTCGTTATCACGAGTAAGTCGTGAAGATATTCACCTCCTCTACTGTAAACTAACATCAGCCCTATATTCAGCGTACGCTGCTTCCATCTTCAGCCATCTAGGTTATGGTTCTGGACAATCAATAAATCTGCTGGCCGGAATCTATGTTGCGGCTGTGGCTGGGAATCTCTTTTCCCTCACATACATCGACCATGTTCCACGGAATGTGATCATGGCCCTCGGCACATTGCTGTGCACGCTTGTTCTTGGTATTGAGACTGCGCTAGTTGCATCATGCGCAAATCCAGAGGCGGCCCACAGGGGATCACTCTTATCAGCAGCGGCAGCTTTCATATTTCTTTACCTGTTCACCTTCAATACATCTCTAGAGGGACCGAGCTGGTAGTGAGTGCAAAGCCGAGCCAATATCCTATGGCATTACACTTTCCATTCTGAGGACTAACATGAATAGCTATGCAAGCGAGGTATTTCCTACGTCTCTGCGTACCAAAGGTATGACGCTCAATGTCATCAGTTTCGCCCTCATCAATCTCTTCTGGCTTGAACTTGCCCCGACTGCATTTGCCACCATTACTTGGAAGTTCTACTTGGTGTTCGTTTCAATTTCAGTGTTGGGATCAGCCTTCATATTTTTTGCTTTCCCAGATACTTTGAAACAGCCCTTGGAAAAGATTGCAGGTATGCCGCCCGATGGAAATGAATTGAAAAATAGTCATTCAATTCACCAGGAGGAGAGTTAAACAAGAGGGAAGTTAAAGATGTCAATATTTTCGTCCTGTTGAATCTTTTCTGCTCATTTTCAAATTCTAGCGTTTTCAGACCGGTCCAGCAAGCGTCTTTCACACTTTGTCCCATCTCAATCTTACTGAGCATTTACCTACTTCTCAAAAGTCTAAATGAGAATGAAGGGCTCATACGAACATAGTAAGCTGGCTTGGATCCGAAATTGACTGCCTTCTTTGTCTTTGAAACCTCTCTTTCTGTTGTTTAGCTAGTACAAAGTATTGTTCTTCGGATATAACGTAATGATACAGGACGGATCGAAATCAGTTTCAGCATTTGTGCTCTTTGATTGTTTCTCAAACTATGTTTTTAGTGATGCCAGGCCTAGTATAGTTCGTGCTTGCTGGTAGCCTCTTTCATATTCGACAGCTCAAGGTGATCTAGGCCAGATTTAGACTAAGTCTGGCCAAGATTTAAGAAGAACCGAAGAGAATAAAGTGGTTAAATTGATTTCGAACGGACCTGTATATCGAACTGGAAGAGCGAGTGAACAACAAGAAGAAGATGTAGATCAAGAAAGTGATTTTTCCATCGTGACACCCCAAAGTCTTTGAACAGTCCCGCTTCTCGGCCGTGAACGACCGGAAATTTTTCAATCACCGGAATTTCGGAGACTTAAGAACGGATTACCCCACAGAATCTAGGCGACAGATCCGGTGGGCAAGATTTTTCCTTTTATTTAAATTGAGCAGCACTATATTAAGCTGGTCACCCCGCAAATAGTGTCTTGATTCTCATCCTCAATATCCTCAAGATAGGTTTGTTGAAACAATGCCTTCAAACGAATCCGCTTCCCAAGGGACTGGCGACTTACTGCTGCCAAATATTCCGTCACATGCTAATCGTCAACTACGTGTGATCTGTGCCGGTGCCGGTGCTTCAGGAATCTATTTGGCCTACCGGTTGAAAAAGGATTTCACAGATTTTACCCTCGATATCTATGAGAAAAACGCCGATATCGGAGGAACCTGGTTGGAGAATAGATATCCGGGCTGTGCGTGCGATGTTCCAGCCCATAATTATACATACTCATTTGAGCCAAAATGGGACTGGTCTGCAAACTATGCTGGATCTGAAGAGATCTATCAGTATTTCTCCAACTTCGTGGACAATTATGCACTGCGGGAGTATATCAGTTGCAGACATGAAGTCGTCCGGGCAGAGTGGGACGAGGAAAAGGCAGAATGGATTGTTCACATCAAGAAAGGGAACGGGGCCATCTTTTTCCAGCGATGTGACTTCTTCATCAGTGCTGCTGGGATCCTGAACTCGTGGCGTTGGCCCGCAATCCCGGGGCTTCATAGTTTCAATGGCACACTGCTACATAGTGCCAACTGGGACCAAACTGTTGACCTTAAAGGAAAGCATGTCGGACTAATTGGCAACGGGTGAGTAAAAAGATCAGCTGAGGTGCTCTTAAATGCTAACAATCTTGTCATCCACAGATCATCCGGAATCCAGATTCTCCCACAAGTTCAACCGTAAGCTCATATCCCAGTTCCCTTACCCTTCGAGCTTTCCATTTGAGGGCGCATGGATTCCGTGCATTTTGAAATTCAATTTCTAACCAAAAAAAAAAACAAAACAGGATAGCCAGCAAACTAACTACCTTCATCCGAGAGCCTACCTGGGTGAACCCATCTATGGCCGGAGGGGGCCAAGTGGTGTACACAGAAGAAGAAAAGCGCAAGTACCGCGATGAGAAATGCACGTTGCTAGAGATGAGGAAGAAGAGTGAATCTCTGATGACGGGAGCATTTCCCATGTTTATCCGAGGATCACTGACCAATGCACACGCCACAACTCATATCAAGGAGGAGATGCGCGGCAAGATCAACGATGACGCCCTGGCGGATAAACTGATCCCCAATTTTTCGCTCGGCTGTAGACGTTTTACAGTGAGTCTAAAATATCCGTTATTATATTATCGTGTCAAAAGTTAACTGGTATCTAGCCTGGGATCAACTACCTCGAGAGTTTGACTCTACCGAACGTAAAGACGGTCTATGGCGAGATTACCAGAGTCACCCCAGAAGGGTGTGTGACCGATAACAATGAGGAGCATTCTCTTGATGTTCTCATTTGTGCGACAGGATTCGATACAACCTTCAAGCCTCGCTTCCCGGTCATCGGCCGCAATGGAAAGAATCTGCAAGACGAATGGGCCACAGATCCCGAAAGCTATCTTGGTATTGCTGCCCATGGATTTCCAAATTATTTCATGTTCCTTGGGCCCAACTGCCCTGTGGGTGTTGGACCGGTTCTCATCGTTATAGAGGCACAAGGCACCTATTTTGCTGAGGTGTTGAATCGCTGGCAGAAACAAGACATACGGGCGCTGGAGCCCAGAAAAGAAGCTGTACGTGACTTCATCGATCACAAAGACCAGTTCATGCAGAATACGACGTGGACAACGAACTGCCAGTCTTGGTACAAAAACCCGCAGACGGGGAAAATTACCGCTCTCTGGCCCGGAAGCACATTGCATTATCTGCAGGCCTTGTCTGATATTCGATACGATGACTATTGTGTCACATACCTTGGAGGAAACCGCTTTTCCTACTTGGGCAATGGCTTCAGTCAGCTCGAATTGAATCCATCAGCAGATGTTGCTTATTATGTTCGGGAGACAGATGATGGAACATCAGTTCTGAAGGGGACCATGAGCACATTCAACACAAAGGATGGGGCAGCGAAGCTCATGACAACAAGAAAGTTTTCTTAGTCGTTGAAACATTAGAATTTTGCTTGACCTGCAAGGGTGGATCTGCAATCTGTTCTCGGCTTTCTTCATTCCAAGGCTGCACAGCAGGTCCGTTGTGATTTTTTCATAGTTACTTGGTTAGGAGCCGAATTTATCCAATTGATCACAAAGCATTAATGGAAAGTCCTGGTTTCGCTTGGGAAAGGGATCCCGAGGTCGTGATACCTGATTTTCTATCCTCACATACCGGATATATATTGAGCGGGCGTAATGTCCACATTTCAGCCTGACTCAAGCAAGACTCATGGAATGTTGCAATTGGCATAGCAATTAAATATGAAAACTGCTGCCCAGGCGTAAGTTTGGGAAATATACGCAAAGAAAAATCGTTGACGGAATTATGAGAAAATATTGAAACATCTATTTTTTTTGTACATGGGAAGAAGTATACATTTGTAGAAACTCGACTCGTTCATGTCGGGATTTCCCATGTGAAACCGTGGAATCCACAAAGCGCTGCAAGGGCCGATGTGTACACATATTCTCCAGTTGAATAGGAATGGGAACCGTCCGGGCGGGTATTACAACTGCCCGCCTTGCGATCCGTGTGAAATCTGCTACTTACCTCCTACAGCATTGATTGCAATATATTGCCACGATCATTTCTAGCTGTTTTGAAAATCCTTGCAGATGCATCAGGCTCTCAAACCTCCAGGATGTTGATAGTTGGTAGCTTTAGTTATTGAGAGGAGAATTGTTCCTCTCTTTTTCTCTCATCACAGCACCAATTGATACCATAGTTTTCCTTTCTCCTTGCTTCCCGTTGGTAACTGGGTAGCGAGATTCCTGGCCTCCTAGTTCTTGCCAGCACATTTTTGATTTGACCACTAAAATTTGCTCTCTAGCCAATCTTTGACACCTGTGATGTCTTCAATATAGAGTCCCATAGGTCCTGATTATCATTCTTTCCATTCCAATATTCCGATCAAGGAGGGCAATTCAGATGTTCTTTGAACCAGATAAGTAAGTATATATTCCAGAAGGAATCCTGGAAGAGTACCTTACGTTAGAAGATATAAAACCAGCGAAGACCTTATAGCCTACTGATATCGCGCTAATCTATCTAAAGTAGAATCGTATCTTCACTAAATTTGAGACGTAAGTGACCTTACTTCATTGCAACGTGCAATGAGCTTTGAACATCTTGATAGTAGTGTGTCTCTCCATTTATCTTCATATCGAGAATGTTAGTTACCGATTGCTCAGTTCTAATAAATTTAATGTTAATTTCAAAATACTAATTATTGTCTTCCTGGGCTTATAGGCCTCGCGTGAGATATAATGTTACTTCCAGCGCCTCACATATTAAACAATTCAACAGCACAAGATACATGTTGTTATTAGAGAGGAAAGGGTATTCCCAAGATAACGCAGACTTGAGCAACAATGAATCTCATCGAATCTATTTCCAGATTTGTAAAGCGCTGTGTAATTGCTGGACCGTTCAAAAATCATGAATAATTTCTGGAATGCAAGGAGATAATCCGTGATTCTATATACAAATTTATTTGTTGACAGCGACCAAATTTGACTTCTTTGGTGTTAACAGAATTTTGGTATGATGCTCCTTGTTGTTCAGAAGCCCCTGAAAGGCGTTATCGGCATTCTCTAATGAAAACCGTGCAGTCACCATTCTGCGAATTGTTCGATATTTGCCTATCGATACAAGTAAGCCTGGATGCTGTGAGCATTATTAACGAATAATTTGCAAAGAAACACACCCATGGACATCAAGTTGACTGCTTCTCGGAAATCATCCCCGCTATAGGCCATAGATGAAACACATGTTATCTCCTTCTTGAAAAAGTCAATGAAGGGGAATGTGATCTAACGAATTTTTGTTATCAGTTAGGAAGATGAAATATCCGAAACTTGTTCATGCACAAGACTCACATTTGCGCCCCAGAATGCGACATTGATGTAGGTCCCACGGGGTCGCAACAAGGCCATAGCGGCGGCAGCGCTTCCGGTTTTCCCTGCGCAGTCAAAGGCAATATCTATTCCTTTGCTCTTTGTCATGGTTTTGCAGGCTGTGCCAATATTGTCTTTTGTGGGAGACAGAACCTGGACACCGAAACTGTTCAACAATTTATGTCGTCCGTCCTCTGGTTCACTGATGATTATGTTATTGGGATCAGCTCCGAGAGCGATCATATTCTCCAATACAGCATATCCAACTGGTCCACCTCCCAATAACAGTACCATTTTATGAGGCCAATCGTCCAATCTCACCGCTGCCTTTCGCACGGCATGCAGGCCCACAGCCAAGGGCTCTGCTAGAGCTGCATATTCGAGCTCAAAGTGTTCAGGGACCTTGTGCAATTTATACTCCTGAACTGCGACAAACTCGCTCAAACCACCGCCAGGCCCTCCAGTGAATCCAATAAATTTCAGCTTTGGACATTGGGAACCCCAGCCACTCGAGCAGCAGACGCAGGATTCGCAGGTTAAGGTAGGATTGACGATCACCTTATCCCCTACGGTGAGATTTGAGCCAAGTGGAACTTCCTTCACCACTCCACAAAACTCATGGCCCATGATAAATGGTTCACTCGACCCGTGTGTGCCTGCCGTGCCCATTTGTAAGTTCAAGTACTTGTAAATATGAGATCTTTCTTACCCGATGTATACAAATGTAAATCACTCCCGCAGATTCCACACCATTCTACTTCCACGAGGACTTTCCCTGTGCCTTGGTCGAGCTGTGGCACCTGGACATCTTCGACTCGTAGATCTCCAGCACCGTAGAATTGAACAGCACGCATGGTATTAGACAATGTACAACCGTGGTAGATTGGAGACCAACTGGGCTATATAAGTTAGAATTTCTTTATAAGCACATGTGGACTATGAGAGCGGAACAAATTGGGTGTTTGGGAGATTCCGTCGGGCACAGGACAGGGGACGGAACTCATGTGAACGATACAGAATTCTCGGAATATTCTATACATTTCGGAATTAGCATCTTATAACGGGTCAACGCATCATTTAAGCGAATTATCCTGTGCAGCTATGACAAGTCTCTTTATAAAAGCCCTAGACGATCCTGACTTCCTTTTCTTTGGGATTCCAATCTCAACTCTACAAAAAGCGTGCCTCTGAAATTATTGTGGATACTCCTGGTGATGGTGGAGGGTAGCTATGGGATATAATATGAGCTCAGCCTTGTCGGTACTGGGCGAAAATAGGTTTTATGTTTCCGTCTGACGTTGAATTGTTATGCTAAATACCTAGGGTTACCTTCGATAATTCTTCATCAAGCGATACTCATTTATCCTTGTTGCTACACCTATTTATAGATAAGGGGGAAATGCATACATCGTCTAGTTACCATCCCCATGTAGAATGCCTGTCTATGTAAGTCGATTCTTTTACTTGTATTGTTGTTGATCTACGCGAGGGATGCCTCAGGCTCCTAACATCTGTAGTCTTCTTAGATAGCTCTGAGGACAGGTCTGTTCTTTCTTTCCTCGTCTCTCCAAATAATACCAATTTTATCCTATTGCTGGTATTACCTTCCATTCCTATGTTATTATAGTGGCATCGGAACTACGCTATAATGGCGTTTATAGTTCTTGGTCACGGCAACCTCGCTAGACATATGACTCGCTATACCTGCAACCGGATCGGAATGGAAATTTCAAATCGTTGACTTGAATTGTTCAGTATTTGCAAATGACGCCAAAATTCCCAAAGTCGGCGGGATCTCTCGTGCAAGAAATAGCTGTTTATTGCGAGTTGTAGCAATAACAAAGTGCTCTACGGAAGCTCCATATAGCCCTTCAGCCTTTCCTCAGCGGACACGTATGGACTTTCCAATCGAGGGAGCTCCTCAGAATTTATCACGTGAGGCTTTTCAACGAGGTCAAGGTATTCGGTTGTCACGGCATCTGCTTCCTGAGCCAATGTCAAGCCCTTGCCGAGAAATGAAAAGTGGTTGTTCTCTGTTTCTGGAAGGTATGTGTACTCAAAGTCCTCCCAGCGAGGATTATCAAAAGCAACAACTGCGTGGATGGCAGATCCAGGCCAGAGAGTGATAACACGACCATCTTCCTTGCCGCGCTTCATCCAAGACTTACAGGGCTGGGTATAGATTGTCTTGGTGAAAAATTTGTCGATATGTTTGGTAAGCATAGTCATCGCTTCCGGCTTCACAGTAATGGATTTGAGGTACTCGCGCTGCACCTTTTGCACTGCTTTCACCATGTACTCGCATGCACACTCGATCAAATGAACAAAGCCGCCAGTCCCGGGGGCGCCATTAGGGCCCACAAAACGGATCATATTTGGCATCTTGGGGACGAAAATCCCGAAGTAAGACTCCGGATATGGGTCCCATATCTCATTCAGATCAACTCCCCCCTGGCCGATGATCGGAATGTTTTGTTTGAGGGTGGTGTCAAAGCCCGTAGCGCAAATGATAATGTCCACCTTTCGCTCTTCGCCGTCCACTGTTTCGATGCCTTCAGGTGTGAATCGCTTGATCTTTGTTGGTACAAAGCTCACATTATCTTCTACCAAAGCTTCTAAATAGCCGGGGCCCGGTGTTAACCGGCGACAACCTGGAGGCCAGGCTGGCTCTAGGGCCTCCATAATCTCTGGTTTTCTCTTCAGCTTCTCTCTCATTGCGTCATGGTTGATCTTTTGGAAGTTCTGTTGCGAAGTGCTGCCGAAGAGAGTGATCAGAGCCGCGCCATTGACGTACTTTTCGATCTTGTGGCGCCACGCATGATAGGAGGCAGGGTCATCTTTCCACTGCCTCAACTCTTCTTCAGAATGGGCGACTAGAAAAGAAAATGTCAGCCTAAACCCTTCGTCTGGACTTTATCGAGGCTATTTACAGTTTCCGATAGCCCCTCGCTCTCGTAGCTCTTCGCTGCCGAACCCAATCGGTGAGATCCATGTTTTTCCGCTCATGTAATGATCCACTCGGTTGGCAACAGATTGAATCTGTGGCAGTATCTGGATACCTGTAGAACCAGCCCCGATGAGGGCAATGTTTTTGCCTTTCATGGCGTCTAGAGTTAGTTCAGGGTCCCAATTTGCAGAGTGGACAAGTTTCCCTTGATAGCTTTCAAGGCCTTCAATATCAGGCCACTTCCACTTGTTCAAGATTCCAGTCGCACTTGCGTAGAAATCACAGGTGTCAATGTATACCTACACATTAGCATTAGCATTTAATGAATTTATATCAGATACGCGCAATACTACCTCTCCAGTGTTGAGGTTCTTCATTTTCAATTCCCATTTGCCGTCCCTCTCGCACCACGTGGCTCCTAGCAGCTGATGCCGGAACTTTGTGAAGCGATAAACACCAAACTTCCACGCTGTGCGCTGGAAGTATTTCTGGATTTCGGGACCTGTTGAATAGTATTCGGGCCATTCGGTATTACTCTCGAATGTATACTGGTACGCAGCGCTCGGGATATCACAACGCACTCCGGGATATCTAGAATGTCTCGTCAACAATTGGAATCACCAGTAAATCTCCCCGGGTTCTGATTTTACCTATTCTCCCACCAAGTACCACCAACCTCCTCGTTCTTATCGTATATGGTAAGGTCTAAATTTGGAATTTGCTGCGAAAAACGAATGCCCGCAAGGATGCCAGATAGCCCAGCTCCAATCACAATAATCTTGATTGGGCGGTAGTTGTCGATACAGTGTTCCCATAGTGGAGGTAGGTCGATGCCACCGTTGAGATAAGCTTCAGGGCTTTTCTTCGATTCTGGAGTTTCTGGTGTCTCTGACGTCATCTTTGCGTTTCCTCTGTGCGTTACAGTCCTTGCTAGGATCACACAGCTGGGTGCTATAGTCTATATATTTCAAGTTGGGCGTGAATGAATATCTAATATTGAGGTCATTTCAGTCACCCATCTAACCGGCACCGACAGCCGGTTAATTTTCCGTGGCATTTCCGGGAGTTGAGTTGGTGCCGCCGGAACTGATTTTGTATGATTACCCAGACAATGAAACTATCCAAGCCTACGGGAAATGATCTGAAGGAGATGAGATACTAAGTCTGAGACAATGGCATCACCGGTGGAAGTTTGTTAATTGGAAAAAAGTGCAACGGAATAATGTTGTTTTGCTGGTAGAGGTATATCAAATCCTCTATGGCTACGAATTTGTTATGGATGGTATAACGTTAGTTTGCTTGCTGTTCAATTTCCAGCCCGGATATCTGTCCAGGGCTTATGCCAACTAGATGTTTTGGTAAACCTCGACCCGGCTATAGCCATTTCTTTGATTTCATAGTCAGCTTCCGGAATCTAGTCTGGGCTACAGTCAACTGGTGAAATATATGAATTCTTACTCCTGTCACAATGGACCGGATGTTGACCGGCACAGAGTCACTGGGTAATTGTTCGACTTGCTAGTAACCCTCTATCCCTATACCCTTCAGTGATTAGAAAACCGGTACTTGCATAAGACCATGCTCCACTCTGCTATTCGTATTAATTCCATCACTATATATTTGTTCGCCATCTTAGTCTAGCAAAACCTGACACAGGTTTTGGCATCAAATTCTCAGATAGCTCAGCTTTGTATTTTACACCTGTTAGACCTTACTATCAGTGACACAAGTTCAGACCAAAGATTGAGATGCTTACTCATTGGAAATCTTTGGAAATCTTTGGACCTTGCAATCGAGAAAGGGTATCTGGCGAAAAAGCTACATATAATTCCTTGGACTAGTGTATTTCGATCTGCTGCGATTTTTCTCTTCGAGGGATTTGACGCGCCAGAAAGAAATATTTGCAACCTCATTGTTACTGCCTTGGTGAAATTGAAACGAGACAAATAAATTCCATTCGTTCATATGTTGCATAGAAACGACCAAAACAGAGACGAAGAGCAAAGAGTAGGGGGAAACAGTATCCACCCTAGCACGCCGTTCTCCCCAGCAGCAACTTGGCAGATGCCAGATAGAAAAGCATAACCCAGCATAGAGCAGTAACAAAGTACTGTCAGAAATTGTGGATCCTTTGCTTGGGGTGCGTGGTATCCCACATGCTAACTAGTACTTTCCGATCGCCCTTAACCCAAGGTGCACGGCCATGGGAGACTTGATAGTTATCTACAAGAACCAAATCACCCTCCTCCAAAGAACACATAACTGCAATCTCCTGGCTAAGCTCCCATATCCGGTGCAAATACTTCTTGGGGATTGGGGTTTTGTCTCCATACATGGCCGGCGGGAATGCCATTCCATCATCTCCGATATAAGGTGGATCAGTCGCGCCGCGATCAAGCGCTGTACCATAGCGACCGGCCAAGCTGTTGAACCAGACTGGTAGTCCCGTTATCGGATGACGACGGACAGCGGGTACAAATTGATGAACCTCAAGCTGGTCGCCATCTCGCCACCAATAATGCGGTGTTAGACGAACGATCTCCTTTTCCGCCTTCGACTTCATAGTTTCCATATCGTCCTGGGGCTCAATATGGCGTCCAAATGCCAAAGGCCCAGCCCAGGTGAAGGAGAAATTCTTTCCCTCGTTCCCAGGCGGGCGATAAATGTCCGGCGATATCAAGCCCTTCTCGTTGACTTCCTCAACGAACTCGGGCATCTCGGCAAAAACCCGATCAAAAAGCTCAGTGCTATGAGCAAGGGGACTCTCTCCGCCTTCCTCAGCGGCCACTTGACAGAAGAAATGGATGTTGGATGGGAATTTTGTGTATCGAGAGTATTCATTATGTTGGTAGATCCAGAGATCCTGTGGTGCTTCGGACGCGCTGAATACCTCCTTGCCATGCACTACACGACTGCCTGCGAGCCCGAGTTGGTCATATGGGGCGTTTCCACGGTTTTCCTCTGCACTGTGAATGAGCTGAGAAAAGGCGTGAGCAGTTGGGTCGCGTGGACCCCGCAGAAGCAGTGCACCATGTTTGTTCAGTAAATCGGTGATCACACCACGCGTAGATAAATCTCGGATAGCCTCAGACGATTCTTCAAGGGTGGGTGTGGCACCTGTGTGCTTCACAAGCTCGTAGGCGATAGGAAATATGTTGCCATGTACGATGCGAGCTTCGGGTAGCTCCAGTCGTTTGAACAATATAGGTTCATTGCGAGCATGGGAAATAATTTCGTCATTAGGGATGTAAGCATTGTCGCTTACGGCGCTTGCGGCCATTTTCAAAGATTTGAAGTGTTGGATCTTCGATGTGATAGAGTTCTACCATCCGGAATACTGGATATCTTCGGTGATGCAAAATCTGGTGTTGAATTCCAGAAGTGAGCGATTACAAAAGATGACTTATTATGTAGTATATAGAATTTGATCAGTCTTTTTTGATCTTTTGGCGAGATGACACTCGCACCTCGAGCACCCACCGCCCAGTAAAATTCCGTCGTGGTAGGCTCAGCGGCAACACTTCGTCGGAAATGAAAGGCTTCCAGCAGACAGTCAGTGGTAGATTATTCTCCACCGTGTGCACATTGCATTTCTTCCTTCTCGCCTGAAAAAACAGGGATAGGCCCTGACTTTTCGGAATCGGATTTTCTCTCATTTTCCGATTGTTTCCACCAACTCGGGACATCGGAATAATTCAGACTCAAACTTGCATGGGAAAAAGAGACGCAGTGGCAGCAATGAATAATGAAAAATGAATAGTGTGAGTAGAAAAACATACAAGTCTACACATTGATGCCCAAAATTAGATCTCGACCAAGTATTGCGAACAAGTCCGCGATATACTTCATGTCATCAGCATGGACCCAAGTTTGTTCAGCTCAAAGGTGTATCTAGTGACGGGAGGAAATAGAGGCATTGGGTTTGCAATCACAAGCCAACTTCTCGACTATGATGCATTTGTTTATGTTGTCGACATTGGACAGGAACCATCACCTGCTCTACAAGCCATCGCGAACGAACGTCTCTACTATCATTCTGGAGATGTTCGTGATCGCATAGAATGTCAGGCCCTCCTACAAAAGATTGTTGGCACACATTCGCGACTAGATGGGCTTGTGAACAATGCTGCTATCTGTCCTCTGGAAGGTGCATCCCCAGATGACTCTATGTTTGATGAGGTAATTGACGTCAATCTAAACGGTGTTTGGAACTACGGAACTGCTGCGATTCACCAAATGAAGACCCAATCTTCGGGCGGCAGCATAGTCAATATTGGCAGCACCTCTTCCTTAGTTGGGGTGGGCCGCCTACCAGCTTATACGGCCTCAAAGCACGCAGTCCTAGGCCTCACTCGATCATGGGCGATTGAATTTGCAGGACAAGGTATCAGGGTCAATTGCGTGGCTCCTGGTGAGTGAATATGTTCATCCATATCGAAAATGCGACTTAACTTCTAAACAAACAAATTGCAGGAGGGACCGACACCGCAATGGCCAGAACTCCATTGAGGACGGTAATGGGTCCACGATTTGGCATGGAAAAGTCGGAGGATGAACTCCTGGAGATGGTTGCCAAGTCTATTCCAGTTGGACGTATCGGAAAGCCAGAGGAGATCGCCAATACTGTGTGTTTCTTATTGAGCGAGCTTGCCAGTTATGTCACTGGCCAGATAGTCCATACTGCCGGTGGTGTACAGCCGTGAGATGGAGATGGGAGCCAGTATATGTTACCATATCCAGGCATGTTTAGCTCTTTCTGGAATCAAATAATTCCGACATAGCGTCACGGAATTGTGTAGTCCTCTTCATACAGTCCTTGAATTAAGAGCACGCCCTCTAATGTGCTTATAAACCCCAACAAGTACGTAGTTCAACCACAAAATGAGATCAGCCACGTGAAACAGTCTACCTTACAACTGTGGAGTGATTGCGACAATCATTCCTGTCTCCACTGCAATGGCCGACTCAACTTTACAAGGTGATTCCCATTACAACATCCAGAACCGCTTTCTGAGTACTCGAGGCATGTGGAATGAAGACTGGGCAGCTCTTCTGCAACAAAGTCCACGTTACTTCGAATATTACCTCAACCTCCGTGAAGCTGCCGGCCTGCGCAGGAACAGACTACCTCCCAAGATTCAGGAGTTTATATGCATTGCCGTGGCCACTTGTACCACACACATTCATGGTCCCGCAATCCGATGCCATATCCACGCAGCCAGAGCCATTGGTGCAACAGCAGACGAGATCATGGATGTAATTGGTCTCACACAGTTGGTTGGGATTCATACAGTCACCCTGGGTGCCCCGATACTTCAAGAGCTGATTGAAGAAGAAGGGATCACGATCAAGCCAGAAGGTGTTGATTCTGACGAGCTGGACCGAGAGCGCCAGCGAATAAAGAATGATTTCATTGGTGCCCGTGGATTCTGGACAGATACTTGGAATCCTTTCCTCGACTTGGATCCAGTTTTCTTTGAAGCCTACTCCAGGTTCTCGGCAAATGCCTCTAGCTGCCAAAGGTTGGAGCCTAAGCACCGCGAGCTAATTGTCTGTGCATTCGACGTGGCCACCACCCACCTGTACGGGCGTGGTACCAAAATCCACATGCGCAATGCCCTACGCTTGGGTGCTACGCCGGACGAGATAATGGAGATGTTAGAGATCACCAGTCTTATGGGAATTGACGGGGTAACAGCAGGTGCACGTTTGCTGGTAGAACAACTGGAGCATGAGAAACGAGCCTAGTCAGCCGAGTGATAGAAAGAAGCAGTGTCATTTAACTTGAATTCAATCAACACAAACACAAAATATTGGCGAGTTCAAATAGATGAATATGACAAAACCCTTGTCCTCAATCGGCCTAGCTTGAAATTTGGTCCAAAACCCCGCTCAGAACAGCAATTTGATCGTGCTACCGATATTTCATTGGCCATGTTCAAAAATCAGAATATCGCCATAGTGTTCGCGATTGTTGCAACACCACCGCGGACATTCAACGGACACACAGTCAAGAAGAAGGACCATCGCTGATTCTTTTCCGCGAGGGCAGCGAGGGCTTCAAGATCAAAGAGTTCACCGATAGGCATACCAAACCCAGCTAGACAGGCTTCGTGCAGGCGCATCCCTGATAATGAACCAGATGTGAGACCAGATATCCAGACAATGATTCGCGTACTCACTAGAATTGTCTGAGGCTGGAATGCATTCAAAAGCTACCGCATCGCTTGCCACAGCGGCGAGGTTCTGATCCCAAATCCATTCAATCAATTCAGGGGTTGGATCCACCCCGATATGTGTGCCCCGGTCCCAGAAGCCCTTTACGCGTGGATCGGATTCTCGAATGCCCTTACTCAGGCCAGTACGGATTATGAGTATGTCTCCGGGGCAAATTCGCAATCCCTGATCAGTAATCATCTCCTTGATATGATCCAGTGAGATAGGGAAATTACTGAACACGTCGTAGTCAATTGAATGTTTGCCTGCATATCGGACAAAGTCGAGGAGGACACCACGTGCCGCTACACCGCCTCGTTCTGAGAGGGCTGTGGGATATTCAACGAAGGGCACCATGTCAGGACTGTAATAGATCTGTTGTAGAGATATCGACATCTCAAGCAGGAGACATACCTTGGATTCCAAGACTCTGATCCGTGCGAGACTCGATTGCGTCGACGTAATCGACGCCATTGTAGTATTTTTCTAGGCTTTGGTTCGCGTAATGCACTATATGCATCGTGAGTGACAAACTCAACCCTTTTAAACAAAGGCTATTCACGTAGTCCATCCCATTGACTTGATGACTGGGTGTTCAAATGGAGATCATCGTCGGAACAAACCATCCCATGGACACGAGAGTATACTTCATGTTTCATGGGCCGTCTCCCAGGACAGGGATCGGATGGCTCGTCTAGGGGAAGGCTCCAGAAAATGTCAGCTAGTGTTTCATGAGAGGTCGGGTACCTCACTTGAGTACCACAGATTCGCCGGTCTGGATTTCCTCTCTTGCAGCTACCACAGCTTTCCGTGTGATGAAGTTCAAGGTACCATAAACATCACGAACTCCGTCTTTGTCGAAAACACCCCAGGCACTACCGGTCGGGGCGTCGGATCGGATCGGAAGACTCTTGTAGGAAGGAATGTCACCAGCCATTTTCATATTGTTGAAACCTTTGCTTGGTTTATTGGTCTGCAATGGGTACTTTAGAATGCCAGAAGTACAAAATAAAACATTTTTATTTGTGATTGATGCAAGTCGGAAACTTGCTCACCCGAAATCACAACGTTCCGTCGGAATATATCGCCCGTCGTGGAACCTTGTGGTATGGTGAAGAAATGCGTAAATGTACAGAGAACGGAAATTTGGAAACAAGTAGAAAAGCTCCAAACACAAATATCCCTGGCTAGGCGTTTCTCATGAAGATCACATAAAATTCTATCATGGCATAAGCACCTGGTTGCTCTCTTCGTTCCCCCCGCCCGGCCTGTCTCTCTCTCCTAGAGAGAGACTGATCTGTGATTTTTACCGCAGTTTTCTGCTTCAACATCACATAGCTATAGCTTCTGCATTAGCCTGGTACCAACCCAGGAAACCATTTTGTGGAAATATCGTGCTGTAAATTCCTTATCGACGGCGAAGACGAAGCCATGGGGAAGGCCAGGGTGGACAGCGACCTCAACAGGAACTCTAGGGATCGCAAAGATTCAGCAAATGTACAATAAATACAGAAGGAAGACAGAGCGGAAGGGAGAGGGATCCTGAGTGATACCCGGCATTTTTGAGCTCGGCTGCATAGGCAAGGCCTTCATCCCGGAGTGGATCCATGCCTGCCACCTGAATAACTGTTACAATCCATCAGCGACCTATTGAGTCATGACACAACATGAGGTCTCAAATGGATGGGATTTTCCTACGAGCTGGTGGCAGTCCCTCAAAACAATCAGCCAGCAGCGGGCTTGCGAGCATATCTGGTTGCGGATCGGGATAATACTGGTCTAGATAGTGTTTGAGGTGAGATCTCCGCTCATTAAAATTTCGCATTCGTAATATCACGACAATAAGACTTACCCCAGTACCAGTGCATATGAGCTGAATTTGTGGTAGGGGCCGTGTAATTCTGCCGGTAACTCTCCAGAGTGTGCTTTTCGTGGGGAAAGTACTTGGGATGGCAAACAGCAGGAATGTTGAGGAGCTGTCCGATGATACCGTCTAGACCGCCCTGTTCTCTTTTGAGAAGTAGTGATAGTCCGGCAATCTTACCGTTTGTTATTAGATAGAGGTACAGCAACTGGCTAGCATTGAGAATAGTGGGTTCGTCCTTACCAGGCTTCCACCTGCGCTGGTGCCCGCCAAGATCACACGGGCAGGGTCAATCTCGAGTTCTGTCGCATGCGCGAGCGTCTGAAATAGCAAGAGTATCTTAGTTAAAGCAAGCTCCATGTCATATATGTGAAAGGTATATCGACTGCCTTACCCATTTGTACGCGTCGAATACGTCATTCAACGGGGTGGGAAAAGGGTGCTCCGGGGCCCTGCAATTTATGAAGTCGTCAGATTAACATTATGTTTTTAGATTGTACTGTGACTGTGGATTCTCTATCGGGGCAGTTTTGCATACCGACGATATTCGACGCTGGTCACGACGACCTGGTTTCTCACGCAAATCAGTCTGCTGAGGGCGCCCTCAGATTCGTGACCTCCAACCACCCAACCTAACACAGATTACTATGGCGATCCACAAAGCTTTGCCAATCTAGGTAATGTAGCCTACCTCCTCCATGTGCAATGAACAAAAGTGGCTTGACGACGCACTTGGTCACTGAAGAGTTCGTCGGGGTGTAAATACGAATATTGATCTCACTGGAATCCGACACTGGAATCATTCGGTGAGATATCTCATAGCCGTGTGTTGGTACAAACGGCATATTAGCTCGGGAACCTTCAAAGTTTTTGCGCAACTGTTCGACGTCGTTGGGAGTCCATAGTTGCTCAAAAGCTTCCTTCAGCTTCGGAACCAACGGCGCGAAATCCGGGTTGATGACACACAAGTCTCCATTCCCTGCATATAGAGAGGTATCCATCGTGATACTTAAGTATGAGATGATGTTCTTCTTTGCTTGACTTGAAAAATTACTTACTCTAAACACGGTTGGAGTATTTCGTTACGCATTTAAAGTCATGCTCGATTAATTTCTTCATGAAGTAGCCAATCGGAATAAGGTGAAAGGTCAATTCCGGTCAGCAAGGACATTTTTTGACCCAGAAAAGCGAGCATACGGAAGAGACAGAACCTCCAATGGAAAGACCCGACTCCAGTCTGATTTTACCTGTAAGTATTACCCATACAGATCATATGAAATGGGGAAAGAAAAGCTCGAAACAATGATACTTGTAACGTACAAGTTTAGAAAGACCAAATGTATCCATACTGCTCGGAATCTGGAGATCATCTCCGCACGACCGTACCGCGGAGGACATTGACCACAATTTAAATAAGGAACTATATAGTTACACACTAAAATATATTCTCTGAAATATTGCATCTACTTCCAGGGCGACACTTTTTCTTGGCTACGGCTCTTCTCCAACTATGACCACCACCGAATCAAAGATCATCCCCCGAGCTACGCTGGAGCCCCAGTGGCATGTTCCTGGGGCGAAAGAACCTGGCTACATCCGCTACCTTATTAACTGGGTGGGCGGCCCCGAGGGACATATCAATCCGAATAAAAGCGTCGCTGCTATCAGCGAGCAAGCAGTTGTGGGCTTGATGCATCTACCTGTGGGGCAAAAACAAAAGGGCATTCACTACCACTCCGTCGCAGAGATATATATCATTCTAAGGGGTGAACTAGAAGGTTACGATGGAAATGGCCACATCACTCGGGCCGGGCCGTTGGATTGCATGTATATCCCAGCTGGGGTCCCACACGGGGTTCGAAATTGTGGTGTGGAGGACTGCGATCTCATATGGGTTCATGATGGTGTCGAGAGAATCGGAACCTCCGTTTATTACTTCGATGGCGAAACTCCGACCATACCTCAGCTGGACGAAATATCTATCATTCCGTTTGCTCAACTTGATCCGAACTACATTTGCTACAAGGCAAAGGAACCTGACCTTCAGCGATGGGTGGTGAATTGGGTGGGAGGCCCCGGGGAATACACAAACTTCAACCCTGATACGGCTGTCACCAGTGATAAAGTGGCTATTGGAATGACCATTTTATTGCCTGGCCAACAATCTGTACTGCACTCTCATACCACGCCTGAAACATATCTGGTTGTACGGGGAAGGGGATTCTTGCATTTGAAAGGAGAAACCCACGAGCTTTCGGAACTTGACGGTGCTTATATTGTACAGGGAGAGCTTCATTACATTCAGAATCATGGACAAGACCCACTGTATATTCTTTGGGTACACGATCAACCCGAGTTGTCCGAAGCAACGAAGTACATCCCATAGCTCTATAGTCTAAATTAAAATGACGAGAAACAAGAGAATTGATGAGTAACTGAGTTTGAAGAGTTCCGATAACTTCCTTCAGCTTTCCACTAGCAGCTCTTTCGGACATTCGGAATTTAACACACCTAGTCGATCCTCTTCGGTGAGCCTGAGAACCGGAAGAACTAACCGGCTGTGACCCGTACAGTGACTTCGATTTGGGTAATTCAAAAAGGGATCCAGGAACAGTCAGGACCAGGCTTGAACACAATTCACTCACCATCCATTAAATCAACCCACACCTGAACCATGCCTACCGCCATAGTTACCGGAGCCTCTAGGGGAATTGGGCGTGGAATCGCTCTACGCCTAGCCTCGGACGGCTTTGATGTTGTTGTCAATGACATTGTCCAACAAAAAGATCATATCGAGAATGTCGTATCTGAAATCGAGCAAAGTGGAAAGCGAGCTCACGGGATTGTTGCGGATGTTAGCAAACAAGCCGATGTCGAGCGTCTCATTTCTGAAACAGTGAAAACGTTCGGGCAATTGGATGTTATGGTTGCAAATGCCGGTATTCTGGAAACCACGTCCCTTTTGGAGCTTACAACCGAGCAATGGGACCATGTTATGGGCATCAATCTCCGTGGTGTCTTCCTTTGCTATAGCATGGCCGCTGGACAGATGATCAAACAAAAGACCAAAGGCAAACTCATCGGGGCTTGCTCAATCTCTGGATATCGTCCCAGCGGCAAGGCTCCTGCCTACTGCACTAGCAAATGGGCAGTGCGTGGTCTCACACAGACAGCCGCATTAGAGCTGGGTGAGCATGGAATCACAGTCAATGCGTACTGCCCAGGATCAGTCAAGACTGATATGTCTACGGTTTTTGCTAAGCGATTGGCTAAGGAGCAAAAGGACGCCAACGTGGATGAAGCCTACAAAACATCCTCTCATCGTAAAAATGCACTCAACCAGGAACTATTCCCGGAGGATATTGCGTCGCTTGTCAGCTTTTTGGCTGGCAAGGATTCAAATGCGATGACAGGTCAGACTATGATTTGTGACGGTGGTAAGTCAATGTTCCCGTTGATTATCATCGAGATTTGGGCAGCTAACATTCCCCAGGCATGTACTTCACCTAGTAAAAAATATGACCTCTTGTTCTGATCTTTGCAATTTATAACGATATAACACAGCTTGCTTTGTCCATAGGAGCTTCGCTAGATTTTTTTGCGAAGGCAAATATATTCCAAGAGGGCTTCACGGAGATCTATATCCCATCCTTTGTAAAATCCGACGAAATCCAACGGCTTTCACTTAAGTAATACATTAGCCTCTATATCTGAGCTATTATTACGGAAGGAGTTGAGGGAAGAGACGGTCTGCCCATCATATTTAACGTAGTCCAGACTGTATCCGGCCTTCAATGATGATCACAAGAGAAGGGTGTTTATCTGCAGTTTCATGCATTGAATGCCACGAGGATGATGGATTTTTATTTAGAAATTGAATCTCTCATTGAAATAATGCAACTTGTAATTTCGAGCACAAGTGGAAACTGATTCTTGGGGCAAGGAAGAAAAATTATCATGAAAATCTATCAATAGGTGGAGCAGAGTAATTGGGGGCTGTCCGGGCTGATTCCATATTCCGCGAATTCCGTAGCGTGAACACCCCAGTTCTAGGGATAATCGAACAA
Source organism: Penicillium arizonense (assembly GCF_001773325.1). Classification (NCBI taxonomy): domain Eukaryota; kingdom Fungi; phylum Ascomycota; class Eurotiomycetes; order Eurotiales; family Aspergillaceae; genus Penicillium; species Penicillium arizonense. The sequence goes on along the minus strand of NW_019173282.1, from coordinate 1,531,674 downwards.
TGCTGAAAATATTAGGTATAATTTCGGCTATATATATTCAAAGCCTGAGATTGCATAGCATGAATGCCCCCCCTCCCCCCGCGAACACAATGGTCGATATTCCCGCCGTGGGTGTTTGGGAGCTTCTTTTTGAACAGCGCCAGAAAGCCTTTCCAGAGCACCATGGTGGGTAACTCCTCACATCCAGGCAAACTTTGACCAAGCTCCTCTATTTTCTCGTGATTATTGATGATTTGATCCAGTTATTTTTCAATCGGTGGATGGTAAATCATACACCTATCAGGATTTGAGAGAGCGAGCGAAGCGATTCGGCACTGCATTACGACAATGCAATTGGAATTGGACCAGGAACGATGTCCTTATGGTAATGTCCCCAAACTCCGTCGAGATTCCGGCAGTCATTTGGGGGTGTCTATATGCCGGGGGAACTGTGACGCCTGCCAATCCGGACTTACGACCAGCCGAACTACACAGGCAGCTAGTGAGCAGTAGAACAAAGGTTCTGGTGGTTCACCCACAATGTCTCAAAGTTGCTAAAGAAGCCTTTCATCTTGGACAGCTTGACAATATTCGTCTTCTAGTACTAGAAGGGAATCTCCAAGAGGTCAAATCGGTTACTGAATTCATCGACGCAGTGGAAGGAGAGAATCATGGTAGTGGCAAATCCCACATACAACAGACCTGGACTCCCATAAACCCTGCAGTTGATATTGCATATCTGGTATATTCTTCAGGGACTACAGGGTACCCGAAAGGAGTCATGATCTCACATCGCAATGTTGTTGCAGCTGTCATGCTTCAGTCTGCCGTGGAGAGTATGCATATTCACTGGGATAAAGACCGGATACTGGCTTTGCTTCCTGTGTACCACATATATGGTGCCGATGCCCACTCCTTTATAAACGAATGGTAACTGACCAATTTCTAGGATTGATATGTCTTCTGCATCTTCCGCTGTGGCTAGGCATCTCAACTTTCTTCATGGAGAAGTTCGAGCTTCGTACCTTTTGCCGCCTCGTCGACGAACATAATATCACGCAAACATATGTGGCACCCCCAGTGGTGATCCATGTAGCAAAAAGCCCTATTGTTGAACAGTACAATATGAAGTCACTGCAAATGATAACTTCTGGAGGGGCGCCCTTATCTACTGGTTTAATCAACGAGCTCTTTCACAGGCGTGAACTGCCAGTAAGACAGGCTTACGGACTGTCCGAAACGACCTCAGTGTCTCATATCCAGGCAAGTTGGTCCACTCATATTAGCAATTTATACTGATGTCTTCAAAAGCGATGGAATGAATTGTCAACGGGAATTGGATCAAACGGCGCACCCTTGCCAAATCTGGAGACCAAGATGATGCGATCGGATGGCTTTGCAGCTGTTCGGAAAGAGGAGGGGGAACTGTGGATTCGCGGCCCAACTGTTTTTCTTGGTTATATGGATGACCCTGGTATGACTGCCACCTGCTTAACCAAAGACGGATGGTTTAAAACGGGTAAGTTGAATCGATCTTAGCGAAAAGAATATTTTTGCTGATTGGGAGAGCGAATGTATAGGGGACATCGGGTACGAAGATGATCAGGGTAATCTCTATATCACTGACCGAGCGAAAGATATGATCAAATTCAAGGGCTATCAAGTAGCTCCCGCAGAGCTGGAAGACGTTCTACTTACTCATCCGGCCGTCGACGATGCAGCAGTCCTTGGAGTAATTAACCAGGATATTCAGAGCGAGGTCCCGTTGGCCTATATTAGGTTGCAGAAGGGATGGAATAAAGACGAGGCAACCGCAACGGAGATTCTAAATCATGTGAAAAATTGTGTGGTTCATTATAAGCAGTTGCGAGGTGGCATAATTTGGACACAGAGCATCCCCAGAAGTACATCAGGCAAGATTCTGAAGCGAGTCTTGCGTGATCAGGCTGAAAGTTCAGACAAATTTTCTCGTATCGGGGCAGTTGATTATGGCAAATATAGAGCAAAATTTTGAGAGTTTTGACTGAATTGATATTTTTGAACTCGGAAAATTATTGGCGGCTGCGAAGGGGCATAGCGGCCAAAGCTCAAAATGCTTGATTTTTATAATATATAATCAAAGTAAAAATGACGGAAATATACCCCTTCGGGGAGCCTCTCAGGAGGCGTGTGCCTTTTTGGGTTAGCGGTTAAATGGGCTGTTTTTTCCATTTGTCATATATGACTCAATCAGGCTTAGCTTTACGCTGTAATTCAGACCTCTTTTAATACCGCTCTGGACTATCCATGGATGTATGAAGCCATTCCCACGAACCCATGCCCACTGTACAAATCCGCATTTTCTACCGAATCTAGGAGTTTAGAAAACCCTCCTACCGTATAAACTGTAGTTCTTCTATCTAAGATTCTTTCTGTACTCTGTAGAGTCGATCAAAATCACGGATATTTCCGATCAAACGGACACGATATATATAACTAGCAGATACCTACGTATCCAGTCATCATGGTGATAAACTGAGCAATAACACATGATCTATAAGCGAGAGGGAACCCACTGAGGAACCCTTTTCTCGGAAAATGCTTTCAATCCAATTTTGAAGTTTTCACCCATCTTTAAAGACTGAAGGCATTGTTGCTCTGTAATCTGCGTAGCTCGCTCGACACTACCACTTTCCAATGATTGTCTTAAGCCTGCCCGACTGACAATAACGGCATCGGGGGATTTACTAGCGATTAAAACTGCAGTCTCGATGGCCTCAGGAACCACAGATTCATCGCTCTTTGAAATCTTGTTGATCAATCCCCAGGAAAATGCCTCCCGGACTGATATATGATGGCCAGTAAGTGCCACCTCGGACGCAATTTGTGTTCCAGCGGATCTCACAATCCGAGAAAGACCACCAGCTCCAGCGTAGAGGCCGACATTAACCTCGGGAAGCCCAAGTCTTGCATTTGGGGCTGCAAACACGATGTCTCTGTACTATTGATTAGAATCAAGAATAACATCCGGATGGAGTATTTCGTACGAGTTGAGACATATTTCAAATCCACCTCCCAGAGCAAGTCCGTTTACAGCCACAATAACCGGCTTCTTTCCCAACCTGCGAGATAGTCCGGCGAACCCATTTAAAGGAAGTGAATGGTTCGAAGGACTATCTGAACTGACCGACTTTCCAAGTTATTCTTTCAGATCTTGACCAGCGCAAAAAGCAACTTTCCCCGCGCCCGTTATTACAGCCACACGCAATGTGGGCTCTCGGTCTAACCATGTGAAGATGGCGTCTCCTTCGAGATGGCCTTGGAGAGGAATAGAATTGTGGGAGCTCTCACGGTTTATTGTAACCAGCAACACATGGAGCTGGAAACGACAAAATGAAGGTTGTGGATGAGGGTGGTTGGGTCACGAATAGGTTCGCCATAATGAATACGTGGCCGGGAGTGGAGAGTGATAAGTGGGGCCCTGGGGTATATATGATTTATGAATGAAATCTTAAGGCGAAGGAAGGTTCCTGATTTATTGGTAGCTTGGCTGGGGACTCATCAGCAACACCCTTGTCATATTCACTTCATTAGTGGCTGATGATGCCGAGCCGCCCCCACTGAGGCTAAGCCAGCCCGGGAGGAATGGAATTGGTTCGGAATTGTCGCAATGCCAATAAGCTTCGGTATTCGACCATTGGCACTGATATTTTATTTCCATCTTAGCACACATATTGTGATCCATTGCCCATTTAGTGCGACGCACTCATCATCTCATCCCATTTTCGGCCATTACCGGATTATTTCACATTTCACAGCTTAACGGCTCCCCTTGTGTCTTCATCGACTTCCAGAATGGAGAATATTTATCGGTCCAAAGTCCCTCCCTATACTGTTCCAGAGAATCTATCCCTGCATCAATTTCTTACACAATACAACCCTGATATTTGCCGGCATGATGACATTATTTTGGAGGACCTGGCGCTTCCGCTCAAACGCTTGACCTATGGCGGTCTTAGAACGAAATCGGCTATTGGGGCAGCTTCGCTCCAACAACAATTTCAGCTTCAACCTGGAGATACTGCAATCATCTATGCCACCAACTCAGTCGACTACTCCCTCTTTGCACATTCCATCATGTGGATGGGATGTGTTATCGCGTAAGAGGGCAATTCTGTCTGCTGGTTTGAATGACTTTTAGCTCACCTCATTTAGCGGTGTCAATATCGCTTGGTCTGGAGCCGAGTTAGCTCATGCTATAGAAACCGTCGAGCCAAAAGTTATCGCTTGCGATGCTAGTCTGAGACACAGGGTGGAAGAGGGGTTGCGATCAGTCACTGGCCTCAAACACGTTCCTCGGATTCTGATTCTTGGCGAACAGCCTGGAAATGTATCCAAACCCCGAACCCCTCCTGGAGCTGAAGATCATATTGCTCACTATCTGAACAACCATAGTTCCCACGATCATTCATTGACGAGCCCCCTCTCGGGAGTATCCCGCTACCACCTTTCGATCTATCAATTGATGACAGCCGTAAGCATGCTTGCCTTATTCTTTTTAGTTCAGGGACAACCGGATTGCCTAAAGCGGTCCTCTTGAGTCATTTCAACATCATTGCCCATCTTCTCTCCGCCCGAACCAGCGATGCACGACTCAACGGTTCTTCATCACGGGAAGTATTTTTTGCCCCATGTGAGTATTCCCCTTCTTGACCCCTCATGATGACTTGCCTTATGGAACAGTGATTAACAGAACCTTGCTGTGGAATCATAGTCGCTCATATGCTGGGCGCGCTAGGTGCCATTCTTGTACCACCATTCGTTGGTTCCTATGTCGGAGTCATGAAGGAATTCGAACTTCAGGATTATATCAAGGCTTGTGCGAAATCCCGCGCTACTATACTCAAGGCAGTACCAAGCGTGGTAGTCGCTTTTGCTCAACATCCGCTCGCCCAAAAACTCAATCTAACCTCAGTTAACAACATATTATCTGCCGGTGCTACGCTGAAGCCTGAGGTTGTTGCAAAACTACAAAATTTGCTAAAAGGGGTTTCCTTTGTACAAGGATATGGGTGAGTACCAGACGGAGAAGATGCGGAAAATCATTTTATTTCCCACCGTTTACGGGCAGATATTAATGAGCAATGGACAGGATGAGCGAGGGGGCTATTTGCAGCCTTCCTCCGCAAAGATCAGTCGAAAAATGTGGAAGCGTAGGCAGGTTGTTCCCTTGCGCGTGAGTCCTTTAACAATACTTTTTTGCTGCTCCGTTCTTTCTTTAATTTTTTTTTAATTTTTCATTAGAGAGATTCGTGTCGTCGATGAGGATTACAACGATGTTGAGCCAGGCCAAGCGGGAGAGGTTCTGCTCCGAAGTCCAACTGTTTTTATGTACGTCCCAAACACTTCCTCTGTCTCACACGTCTCTAAAGTCGACTGCAGGGGATACAAAAAAAACCAGAAAGCAACTCAGGAGTCATTTCATCAAGGGTGGCTCCGTACTGGTGATGTGCTCTCCATTGACGATGATGGATTTCTCTGGTTCCATGAACGGCGAAAAGAACTCATCAAGGTGAAGGGGTAAGCCTGGTCCGAAAGACTGATACGTGATCCATTGCTGTTGCTGACAGATGTTTGTAGTCATCAAGTGGCCCCCTCGGAGCTGGAGGGAATTCTTGGGTCTCACGATCTAGTCATTGAAGCAGCTGTGTGCGGCTACTTTGACGCCGACCGTCAGACCGAGTGGCCGATTGGCTATGTGGTTCTGGCGCCATCTGTACCACAGACTGAGTATTCTAAAACCTTGAAGGCAATCCATGTCTGGCTTGACAACCAGGTGGCTAGCTACAAGCGCCTTCGAGGTGGCTTGCACTATATTGATTCTGTACCAAAGAATCCCACCGGAAAGCTCATGCGTCAGAATCTTCCGATCAAATTAGCTGAAAAGCGCAAGACAAAAATTTGAATCACCCCGCGATTATGAATTATTTATGCGTTGATCTTCGTATTTGGTTGGCAACTTCTTCACTTTGTTCATGCGCATTTAGGAATGACCACGAAGGTGCCAAGGATCCAGAGTACTTGCTCTTCAGGGCTGCTCAGAAATTACATCTAGCCGATCACGCAACCGTTTTGGGCGTTTTAACGGAAAGGTAACATTGACCTGGACTGGCCAAATCACGTATTTTCTGGGCTTCAGGGGCCAGATTCCGCTCAGGGCAGAAAAGAGGTGGTGTTTGAAGGATCTACCTGTGACTTCAATATTAGAGTGATATTGTTTGTGCAATCAGATAATATGAGATATTCCAAAGTGTATATACAACGGAATGAATGATCAGCTGAATTCTCGTATATTATTGGGAAAGAAGAAGGTTGGATCAAAGGCAATAGTCAATGATCTGTATTGATATTTGAATAAGGGTAAGTGAAAGAAGGTGATGGTCTTCAGGGGAGATTTTCTCACAATTCCGCACGTAAATGCGGAACAACAAGCCTGGTACGCAATATGAAGTATCGATCGACAGGGTCTGTAATTTTTGTAAGACGTCAGAGCTGATTACATGCAGTAGTTGTCTGTTGATATCGCTGTTTTTGTCTGCCCTGTATGACATGCCTATCCGGTCGTTCGCATACGTAGTTGGATGAAATGTGAGCCTACCTTTTTTTCGGAGGCCAGAATAACGTACCATAGAGTTTCCAGAGTAAAGCGCCGCTGCAGAGATTCAAAAATAAAGTATTAAGAAAGAATTTGAAGGCTTCAAAAGAAAGAGCACAGACAATCAGCCAATTCTTCATCAAGACATGAGATTGTTCAAAATAATCCATTGGCTACTTTCAAACATATTTTTCAAGTCGGGTCTTCATTTCCAAATAGACACACAAAGTATGCTCTTTCACAATTGTGACGCTCTCTTCTTCGACCAGGACTCCTCCTGCCTGATAGCCAAATCAGTCAAGATTTCCTCACTTCCACCACCAACGACAAGCATCCTCAAATCCCGGCTAATTTGTTCTACGCGAGCACCGATACCACTACGTTGATAACCAGCACCACCAAAAATTTGTTGCGCTTCACGGTTTGCCAGTTCCAAGAGGCGACCACCCTGAACCTTGGCTAAAGCAATACGTGCAGACAAATCATCCATCGCACCATTGTTCACCTTAACATGATAGGCCAGCTGCTCGATCCATGCCCAGTGTGCCTCCAAGTACCTTGCGATCGTCGCAAGCTTGGCACGAATGATTTGGTGGGACATCAAAGGCCTGCCAAAAGTATGTCGGTCCTTGGCGTACTCATAGGCGTCTTTGAGACATATTCTGGCCAAGGAATTCGCGTTGACAGAGATAATAAGTCTCTCTCGGTTGAAATCTGGTGAAAATTAGCATCGAGCTCTAAGGTGCGAATTCTCAAACTGGATTAAGCGCGAGAGAAGAACTTACTTGTCATCAGAGTTTGAAAACCGTGGTTCTCTTGGCCGATCAAGTTCTTTACTGGAACTCTCACATCTTCTAGTGTAACCCACTGGCTATTTGAGGCGTTGGAGCCGCTGTTTTTGATTTTTCGCATGCTTATGCCTGGGGAATTTGTCTCTATAACAAGCACAGAAACACCTCCAGGTCCGGAACCACCAGTTCGAACTGCCGTCGTCATGTGCGTGGCTTGTGCCGCACCAGTGATCCATTTCTATGGGTTTATCAAGTCAACAAATGTTACCAGCACGCCAGATGAGGCCATGGGAAAGGGTATCAGGGATCATATACCTTGTGACCATTCACGATGTACCACTTTCCTGTTGAGTCCTTCACTGCAGTCGTCTTCAAGTTGGCAAGATCGGAACCACCGGTGGGCTCTGTTGCCGCGAGACAAAAGCTGACTTCCCCAGTCAAAATGCCGGGCAACCATTTTTCCTTCTGTGTCTCGGTGCCAAAGTGCACTATAGGTGGAGCACCTATCGCCGACGAGCCACTGAGCCCAGTAGGCACACCACCATAGATCTTAGCCATTTCGGCTTTCAACACAATAAAATGGAAGATGTCCCATTCTATGATTTTACAAATTAATTTGTTGTCCACAAAAGCTCAAGGTCAATACTTACCATGGTATGGTATACTGCAGGGCAGAGGCACTCCGTTCCGGTATTCCGGTGGTAAATCTTGGAAAGCGAGCCCGGCGCGGATAAATTTGACACTGTCTTCTTTGGGAACATTTCCATCCTCCTCCCATTGCTCTGCGTACGGTTCCACATTTTTTTCAATGTAATCACGCACGTAATTTCTCAACGCTCGATGACTATCATTGTAATACGGGGATGCCAAAGCATTATACCACGCAGGCTCCGCGAAGGGCGTGTAGCTTCCAAAGGGTTCGATTATACCCCGTCTCTGTGATGCACACGGCGACATGACTGGTATCAGGAGTGAATAAGATTAAGATTCTTATGGCCTCTGAGTCGGGGAACTTCTGTTTATAATGATTGGAGACCCTCCCGTGTCATGGAAGCAAGCGGAAGAAACAAAGCAAACCGAATGTGATCAACACTCATTCAGACGCTAAAAAGTGTGGCAAGGGGAGCAAGCAAAAACAGGCTGGAACTTTTAGCACTCCCACTATTCAGCGTCCAGACCTCGGGTTGGCGCCAACTACTTAGGGAAGCTACTTTTTGATCAATTTAGGAACTCAAATATAACGTCACGGGTGTTGCAGTGACCTGCTTTGCCTGCGCTGGCTTTGAGGATAACCTAGGGACATGGAACCTGGCGACGAGGAGTCATATGAAGTTATCTGAGGAGTTGACTGTCGCTCGCGAGGGGGGGGATCGGAATCGGAATCTACTGATTTACGGCGTTCTAGCGAGCAACTCCGCCGGAACTTGGTGTATCATACATACATAGCGCGTGGAGTTTCCCCTCTTCCATTTCTCGTTTACTGGTTCATGCTTCATACACAAGCAATATGCGCCTCGTTTCAAAGAAGGAAAATCACTAAACTGAACTAGATCAACTAAGAAAACAAAATTAAGCTAAATGCAGATCTAATTGGTAACGTAATCCATTGAGATTTGCGCTATTTACCACAAAACAGCAATGTACTGTTACATATCCCAAAGCTGCCCCTCTTTTTTAATTAACTCTCTCGAACAAACGAATCAACAAAATCGACAATTTTTTCTGCTAATAAGGAGAAGGGTTGACATCCAGTTCCATCGCTTATTTAAGAATCAAGATACGTCTAGTATGCCTACAAACTCGCTTCGCTCGAACGTCTGCGTACACCGAGGAGGTCCGGGTTAGATGCCATCACTTCGCGGCGCAGAAACCAGGCAGAGATGTGCCGCAGTTGGTCGATAAGTGGGATGCACTAAGAGAAGAGGCAATTAGCGTTAGAAACTCTGTAGGAGATGATGATGCGGTTAGGCTTTTCTTAGCCGCTACTAAAGAAATTCTACCTATTGAAATGGGGATGGCACGATGGCAGTCTGACATAGCAGACGGGTCGATATCAATGGAGGCAGCACAACCAACCACTCCTATGTCCAGTACAGACGTAGATAGCAGTCTGTAGGTGGCTATTGTACTAGAAATGAAGCTATATCATGAAAGAAGAATCTAGTGGAAAAAACTATAATCATATTGAGGATGGTAGGGTGCTGCTCTCTCTAAGAAAAGACTGCATGCAAGCTTCCCAAGGCATTTGTGATATCTTAGGCCACTAATACGCTACTGTCATGGGTTCCACCACTACACTATCTAGTGGGATAGCAGGTATTCTAGACATATACTAGATAGAGACAAGGTCAGACTTCAGGATTTAATCGAGTCATTTCGCGGCATATATCAAGAACTAGGAACAAAATAGTCCACCGCAGCACCAAAGGGTGCCTTTTCAACCTGGCAAGGTCACGACGAAGTCAAATCGCTATCCTCGCAGCAGGACCAGAAACCAGCGAAGAAACCAAGCAGCCCAGCCACATCAGCAGTCTAAACATGTGATCACTGGACCAATAGAGCAGCGAATCTGCCCGTATGGCCGGAAGAACCATTAAATAAAGACCTACTATAGATACTAGTCAAATGTTCCTTCCCACTCCGCCCCACTATATTGGCCTAACAACCAACCGATGCTCTTTTTTTTCACTCCTACACCTCCCCTATTGCTCCGATTGTAATGAAAGTAGGACCAAAAAATAGCAAAACGGCGCAGCTATCTACGTCCCAAAGGTTAGCTATTATCTATGCTCACGAGAATGGCGCTACGCAAGTGCAATTAGCTAATGACTTTGGCTGCTCTCGGCGTACAATCTACAATACGCTAAAACGCTATTTAGAAGGCGAAAAGCTAGAGAATGGCGAAAAAAGCGGCCGTCCCGCTATTATTAGTGAGCGCGCTTGCTCTTATCTCTATTTATAGGCACGTCGGCATCCGTTTTGGACCTATAAATAGCTAAGTGCTGCCACATCTCAGCATCCGTCACCCTCCACTATACGTCGAATTTTGAAGCGATTCGGACTCGGAAAGCGGCGATCAAAACAGAAAATACTAATTAAGCCTCCTCTTGTAAGGAAGAGGCTAAAATTTGCGCGAAAATGGCGACGCGAAAGCTTCCAATCGTGGATCTTCTCGGACAAGTGTTCGGTGCAACGAACCTCGAAATCTGGACCACAATGGTGCTTCCGTATAGACTCCGAGGGTCTTCGGCGCGATCTTGTGAATACTAAGGCTCACGTAAAAGATATTTCACAAATAGTTTGGGCCGGAATCTAGATAGGAGGTCGAACAGATTTAATAATTATAGAACGTGACGAAGAATCGGGTTTAGGGAGGGATTATACTACAAAGTCGTATATTTTGACGCTCGAAAAAGGTCTAATGCTAATCTATACCCCTAATTTAGTATTTCAGCAAGATAACGCGAGGATTTATCTAGCGAAGGACACGTAAGAGTGGTTTGAAACTCACAGAGTATACGTCGAGGATTGGCCCGCGCACTCACCCGATTTAAACCCAATTGAACCGGTATAGCGCTGGTTAAAAGTGAAGCTTTTTGCAATATTTCTAGAGCTTATTAGCCAAGGAAGGTCGGAGGTAGACTGGCAATATTTTAAAAAATGCCTGGTGGAAGCTTAGAAGGCATTAGATTAGGCAAAGATAGATTCGCTAATATTGAGCATAGGAAGACGTTTAAAGGCAGTGAGGAAGGCTAAGGGGTATTACACAAAATATTAAGCGAATTTTCGAAAGTGCTATTATTAAGCAACCCTGACATTTAATTACAATATTATAGACCATAAAATGGTGGTGCTATATACTATACAAGTGATATATATATTTTGAGAGGGGACCCGAAAAAGTGGAGTGGGAACATTTGGTAGGGGATGTATTATCTCCGCCCCGAGCTCACGCCTCTATGGCCGCTAAACCATAACATCAGAAAAGGGTCGAGACACGGCTAAATCCCGATCTAGCATAAATAGATTGATCAATGATCCGCTAGGATCGTGAGGCGCCAAAGGGAGATATAACAGCAAAGGTATCCGGAGTGGCTAAATTCGCTGAACAAGTTGAGAGCCACGATATTAGCAGCTATATCGAAGGACCATATGGTCTAATGCTTGGTTTTTTAACTTAAGAAATCAAGAGATCAGCAGATATCAGGGAATGATTCTACAGCACTATCATTTCAGAAGAAGATATAGAACATCCCGTCGCTAAGAACGGGGTGAATCCTTAATTCCGGAGCAACTAATCATATCTACAATGACAAACGTAGATTCATTGAATATAAAGATCACCTAAGGACCGTAGCAACCGGCAACAGTTCAACCTCTATCATCGGCAGAGGGACGGCTCGGTTAACCAGCCGAAACCCAGAAACAGACGGATCGAGGGTGATCACTCTCACTAGGGTGCTATAAGCTCCAGGTTTACATACCAGCCTCGTCTCGTACGGAAAACCGAAGAAGAAGGGAGTGAGTTAGTGCTAGGACACAGACGTGCTGCCAGACCGAGATAATATCCCAATTATCAGCATGACACAATAGGAGATAGATCTCTAGGTGTTCGATAGACCTCACGAACCAGGCAGAACGCTATATATGCGGCCAGCAGCGGCAGACGCAGCCGCAGCTATAGCAGCGCCAGCATCCACGGAAATCGCCAATTCTTTCTTTGATTTTTCCCCTCTTGTCTTATGCATGTGAACGGACGCCCTTGCTACTACCTAGAATATAACCGTGTGGTGGCGCCGACGAAATGCCTATCAGGCATTTTAGTTTATAAATATATATAATTATTGTCTTTTAAATCACCAGTGCTTTTTCACTCTCCAATTTGTCCGTTCCTCACAAACCTGCTTTTATCGTTAGTTTGGCATGTGCGGTGCCCAAAGAATAGGACAACCTTTTCGAATTAGTAAGTTAGGTGACGTTCGATGATAATGTCGGCACTAACAATCTCTTTAGACTACGATTTGGATCTAGACCTTGAGTCAATCTAGAGAGGTTTATAGACCAGGAACAGAATAGCGAGACTCTGTATCCCGCGGGAGTAAACATGGCGGTGGATTAGCTGGTAAGGGACTATGTGAGAGATCTGCTAATGCTATGAGGGCTGAATGCCTCTGGCTGTCCAACTGTCAGGGGCGGGAGGGATATCTTAACGAACACGTATGCCCAAATAGCTAGAGGATAGAAGAGACAGGGAGGTTTGCCTCCCGCTACCGAGCCGAATGCATCAAAGCGCAACGCTAACGAATGTGCTGGATCAGGAGAGACTACTATCTGCACAGTGAAGTCGTATATGAAACTAGGGAAAAGATGGTATGATTGAGAGTGGCGTTAGGATTGTTGACCTTTCTGGGGTACAATTTTTGTAGAGGCAGAAAAAGAGATATTGGGCATAATAATTTTGAAGCGTCGTTCCGCTCCTCTAATTTAGTAACTAGGTGATAATTGGTAGATAGAGAGTCCCACAATGGGGCGCGGTGTCAATTTGGGATCTATAAGTAATCAGCCAGCACACTCGGCGGTATTCGCCCTCACACGTTGAGGATATTTGCGCAACAGCCGACTACTGTTCGCGAAAACGACCGTGTAGTATGTTATCGAGGGCGGGAAAGTCACTTAAAGGTACTAGGAAATCAAGTTGGTCGACTACCCGAGGGCCGTGGAAAGAAGGAGGTGAGCGAGCAAGCAGCTTGCCCATTCTCCGTTTGTATCCGACAGTGATTGATCAAGGAGCGCAGAATCTAGAACAGACTGTCGCAACGAGAAAACCGTGTGCATCCACATAGACCCCACTGCTAAAAAAAAAAAATGAACAAGAGGATCTGATTCTTGAGTTTTAAATAGGCCAGAAGGTTAGAGAGAGCAATCGAACCGAAGCGGCGAGCGAGAACCATAAATAGAAGAGCCTCGACCCAGATACCCATTCTCCACTCGCATCAATTGATCCTAACTCCGCTTCTCCTGTTGGATCTATCAGGCCCCAAATTATTGACACGCCTGATTCGGATTCGCCCTTGAGTTTAACGATGCAACATACAATGGCGGATGATCTGTCTTCTTATGAACATCAACAGTTCTGGATCCCCATTGATCCGATGATCACAATGCCTATGTTGGGAAACGATGGTCAGGGAGCTCAGCCGAGCTTCGCATCGCTGCACTGTGCCTGCAACAGCACCATGGCCCCCTACAACCGTCCCGAAAAAGGTATAGGAATGTTAGCGGAGACGAGTTCCTCACCACCGCTCTATCACCCGAATCATAATCAACCCTAGACGCATCATGCTTCTCACTCCTATCCAGTACCCGACCACACCTCCCGAACATGCTCCAGTCAAAACAAGCTCCTTAGCCCCAGGTATGTAGTCAACCTCCGTACCAGTTTGCGATACTCACATTTAGCCCTCGCCTAGTTCACCACGTCAGTCCGTCACAAGTCCCCAAACCAACTGCAATTTCTCTCATTCAGCGAGTTGCGTCAAAAGTCTCCCTGCATCAACCATAGAAGCAGTCATGCCGAGGCGATTTATCCAATCGCATCTGAGCGGTTATTCATCTCCCACACGTGATCCCCTCCAGTCAGCGACACTAGCAACCGCACCACCAGATCCATCGATGGGAGAGCGTGATCTGACGACCAAATTCGGTGCCGCTAAAGCGGATATCACACGTCGTCTGGGGATCGTGCTCGATGCGATGCGAAATGCAGGTTTTCAAGACTTCGACGCGATGGTAGTGGCGTACTATACTGCGCAGTTCGAGAGGAGCAGCTTCCCTGCCCTGTTACAATGCGCCAGCCGCAGTCGCCGCCTGAAGCCGATGCTGCAGGAGCTGCAAGACAGCAGCCGACAATGGCCGCGGTGGGAGTCTCGAGGCCTCAACGAGAGTATATCCGCAGGAACAGGTGAGTTCTGGGTTCCCCGCGACATATATTTATACGGTCCAGCATAGTAACACATCGATTTCACGTTATAGCATTACTTTGCGTGGAAGAAATGGACCTACTGAATAAGAGAAAAGAACTACACCTCGATCAAAGTGAGCCTGCGAGTCTCATTAATGCATTGGAGTCGCATTACGAATGAAGAACATTCTGGACCATATCCAAAATAGACAAGGCCGGATCATTATGACGATTTCGAATGGAGATCCTCAGATATAGCCTAAGCAATATGAGAACGATATCAAGTCGAGACCGTTGAGCGGTCTGCTGACTTCTCCACCTCTGCATTCGGTAGAGGGTCATGAGACGTGATAAACCTAGATAACCTTAATTATTAAGTTTCGTGGCTTGATATCCGGATTTTAAGGGTCAGGAGATTTTTCAAGTGCTTAAGTTGACGTCAGAATCTCCACCTGGCGGGGCCATCACGGAACCTTAGAACATCTAACCAGCCGTGGCAGAAACACTGCAGAAAATACTGGAACAGAGACAACTTTCGCTATAAGCCGAGTTAAGATCATCCTGTAGTCATCGACACTAGGTGCAGCCCTGTGCTGTGATGGCTGACCAATCGCAACCTCCTTCGTACCTAGAGACTGTCATTTATTCTCCTTGATGAAATGGTCGAGGCCATTGCATGTGTTGGGATCTTCAGTGTCTTTAGTGCAATCTTCGCACTCAAAGTCGTGATTACGAGGGTCTAAATAGGGCAGAACAGTCAAAGAAATTGTAAGCGCAACGTACGCAGTCGGGTGTTTACTAGAATGATAGAATATTTGATTGTTGAGCCTATTTTGTTTGGAACTTGAAATCCATTTTGTCGATAATAAAGCCAAACGTTCTGACATCACTAGAGCATCACTTACACTCCCTATGCATGTTTAAGTAATTCCTTTGAAATCTCTAGATTTCTCTCGGCTAGGGCCATTCCGGCCATCTGCAGGAGGTACCTCGTCCCAGAATTCTTTCATAAAGAATGTCTCCTTCTCGAAATAGGCTGCTTTCTTTTCCCCGCACACACCCCTAAGGGGGCCGGGAGCACGCACGAGGCAAGCAGCTTGGCCAATCAGGCGACGAGTAATTCGAGTGAGGGCTCGCTCGTTCATGTACTGGGGTATTGTGACACTGTGGTGGAATAGTGCTTCGAATTGCTGGGTACGATGTACAGCGCGGGCAGACTGTCGCTGGTTCCGCCGTTGCGTGACGTTCGATACTTGCTTTTCCTTAGCAGATGTATATGCTCGCAGTCGTCCTCGTTTCCGCGTTGGAAAAGCTGACGGTGGTGTCATGAAAAGCAAGTGCAAGCATGCTCGAAGCTATAGTCCGTGACGGGAAGGGCCTCCTTCAAGTGATATGAATAGGGGCCCAGAAAACCCCAGTCAGCATATGAATCGGATCTATCATAATTTCGTAGATAGGAGCGCTGATATTCCAAGAGGCTTAGTTTTTACACGAAAATCAGAAAGAGTTCAGTTTTGACCAAGAAATTCGGGAGGGTTTAGTGCATGCTTAAATAAGCACTTTGGCCTTGAAAATGATCGGATTCAACGGACCATAAGTCCATTGCTATTTTATTTAAGAAAGTGTGGATTGAATAGTCGGAAAGCCGGGGCATTGTCTCTTGAGTACAGTGCAACCTCCAGGCACATTAACTATGTAGCTAGTTGGCTCAAATGCTATTTATTGAACGACATATATGGTGTCGGTTGTGTGGCATTCAGTAAATATATTGCTAGTTAGGTTACCGCCCTCCAGATGATAAGGCTTTAACGGAACCTCAAATCGAATCGAGTAAGGCAAAAGTTCGATTCGACTCAGGCGGAGCAATTTCCGGGCTTAGCTAGTGTAAAGACCCGCCGTCGCTATTACGCAGAAATTATACACTTCTTGATAGTTATCTCGCGATTACATAGCTCATATTAATTTGTAGGCTTTTCGGCACCTAGAACGACTCATTTGATCTTCTTCCAGCCTATGGCAACATCTTGCGCCAGAAGACTTCATACACATTTATTATCCCTATCGGCTTCCATAGGCATAGCCCCCGCCGGCTCAAACTAGATAGCCATATCCAACATAAGCGCTTTGCGGTCGCTACCGATAACCGGCATCTAGTTAGACTCTTCTATCTAAATATAATACGGAACTTTGCATTATCGGAAGGATCTTGCCTATTTGTATATTTTCGAAGTCGAAGGATATAAGACGCTCTTTATGATACTTTTGCAGCCTTACGAAAGGGCCTACCGCAATTCTCACCTAATCATTAAGCCTATACCTACGGAGGTAGTAGGAGGGAACCACAGTCAACACCCGTAAGTAGGTCTTCCACGTATCATAATCGGCAAAGTCCAAAATCCTATCGTATAGCTCCGACGGGAGAATTCCTTCCGATTTAGATGCTACGTAGCGGCTCGCGGCGATTTCGAAGAAGTTAATAAGCGCCGCGAGCCCGGGGAACTAGCTTTATAGCCTTTAGATTGTCCCCGTGTAGTTCGAGTTTATAATAAGTTCACCGCGCCGATACTAAACCTTTATACTAGGCTTTAGCTCTAGTCGCTAGCGTGGATATATACTCACAAAATAATCTACTCGTAGAGGCGAGAGATCGAGAGCACTACTAACTATAATAAATTGCCCCACCTCAACATTAAATAAGACTTCTACAAAGGCGACTTTAAAGAGGGATAAGATAACGATCTAAAATTTAGTGCGTCCCTACTCAACCCCCTAGGTAACGGCCTTCGTGATAGACTCACCGTCAATCACTAGTGTAAGACTAATAACCACGTCCTTAAGCTAGTATATCGTCTCTATAGGCGACGCTTCTAGAGGCTCGCCTAGTTAATAGGATAGGGAGCCGAACTCTAGTAACGGAGCGCTATCGCTAGTCCACACTTCGTTAAGCTATCTAGGTTATAAGCAGAGGTGACGTGTGCTTAGGGGTTATATCTTATATAATATATTGTATTATATAAGCGACGGTGAGGTGTAAGAAGGTTATAATAATAAGGTAAGGGTCTTTGATAGTATCACTTGATAGTCAAGAAAAATAAAAGTAGATGATGGTTCTAATCACTTAGGACCCTTTCTCAAGGTCCTATATATAGCTAATTAGCTTACCTAATAGAACGACGTGGAATCGTGAGGTTCTATAAGGTATTTCAAATCATAGGTCATAAGATCACTAGTGTAATGATCTGTAAAGAAAGGGGTTCTAGTATTTGCAGGATAGAGCCTGTCAACTAGGTAAGACGAAGATGCCTGGGAAGCAAGTAGTATATTGGAGGAATACAGAGACTGATTCTTGGAGAACCTCTGGGTTCTTGTGAGACCACGCAGTCTCTAGGTTTAGGTAGGTAAGCGAGGTAGATGGCCCAGTTATGCGTGTAGTACAATAGGGTGTATTGTATGAAGAGACTGAACGCTGGTCCTTCCTAGGACCAGCGAGAAATGCTTATATACACGACTGGCCTATTCGTGGGCGGTGAGGTCCTAGATCATCCTTTCACGTACGTCCTGAGGCATCTATCTATGCCTTAGGCGTCATTGACCTCCTTAGTTAGGTAGTGGTCCTGACATTATCCCCCTCCTTAGAGACCACGTCCCTAGGGTCTTGTAGTGGAATGGGTCATTCCTATCGGCCGCGTTGGTCCATTAAAACCATGTAAGGCAAAAACCTCTATTCTTGGGAGGGAAATCCCCGTATAGGAAAAGGTATCCAACGTTAACTGGGTTATTCCCGTATGAAGTGGCACATCCACGTGGTAGTGGAAATGTGTAGGAAGCATGTGATTGGTGTAATAGGAAGGGTCGTTCCGATAAGCTTTTATGGGGTATTTCGGTAGGGCTGAGTAGTAGATCGAATGTTTGCTTATTAATAGTAATTGCTATTAGACTTGCTACCTATAAAAGGACCCTTTTTATGCTTTATGATTCTTCCTCTTCTTTCTCCCTAACCGATACGCTTATAACCATAGTAAGTGTCCCTTTTCTCACTATTTCCTAAGATACTATATTATCGACTAAGGCGTCTAAGATGCTGGAGGTACTCAGTTCTGAGATATCTTAACGCGTTTTGGATGCTTAGTTCTAAGGCTTCTAAGGTATCTCATTTATCCCCTTCCTTAGGGAGATTGTCCCTAATCTTTGATATTTGCTGACTGCCCTATTCTAGAATATGCCGTATATCCGTTTCGCCTCGTCCGATAAGGAGGACTTCCTTCGCGACTCTACGCGACAACGTTGTGGCGCCTCCTAATAGGCCTAGCCCGACAATACTAACCGGCAATCTTATAGCCCTATCCCGTAGGCCTAGCCCGAGAATAATAATCGGCAATCCTATGGCCCTATCTAGTAGGCCTAGCCCGGGAACAATGATAATACCTCCCCTCCGGGTACTCGCTAGGTAGGGTCTTTTTTAAATGTGTTATACCGTGAGCGTCGGTCTAGGTAGATATCTATTGGTGGTGACCGTGAGCGGAACCGGGCGACTGCCCTAGTTCCGACGAACGTTGCCACTGGTAGATCGCCTGAACTACCTATTCGTGAACGCACTCGCGTGTCGATACCCCCTACCTAAGCTTCCGGAGGTCCGTCTACCCCACGTCGCCCCCTGGTGAATTCTAACCCGACGACTCCGGCTATCGATAGGAAGCGCGATTAACGTCCTTAGTTTAATACTAAGACGCGCGCTACTAAGTGTATCTCCTACACCGGTATGGGTAGGGAGTATATATGGTTGGAGGACTTATAAGGGAAGGCTCTGCTAAGGTGCGACGATTGCACTAACCGTAATAGGAAGTGTAAGGACGTTCCTCACGACCGGGAAGTTATAGACCGCTACGTCACTGCGTTAGCTAATAACTCCCCTGCTACGGGTGTCGCCCCTACTTCGGGACCCCGTTTCCAATTCCTTCGAGCCGTATAGTAGTATACTACTACTATTAATAAGGCTATAAAGAAGGATGGCAATAGTAGGCTAATAGCCCTAGTTGATCGTCCTAAGGATTCTCGCCGCTGGACCGGATCGCCTCGCACTATAGAGGCTGTAATCCGCGACCGACGGAGTCCTAGCCCTTAGCGTCTATCTGATAACCGACGGACTGACCTAGTTAGTTCTTCTGGTTTATAGCCTCGTTAACGTACCTCTGGTACTATGGCTCGTGGATTCCGGCCTAACCGCGGTAATTCCTAGTCTAATGTTCGGGTTGTTATCCCTTCTCGGTCGACTGCCCTAGTTCGCGATAGCTCTTTGGAGGAACCCCCCCGCTAAAGCACCTTTAAACGTGTCTTTGGAAAGAAGAGATAGACTATCGACTAGGTTATTTTCTCACTGTCTCCCTAGTTTCTTGTTTCTTGGATATCGGATATATTTTTCTTTTGTCTTTCCTTTGTTTTCCTTTTGTCTTTCTTTAGCCGTATTATGCTGGTGGGTAATGTGAGGAGATAATTTTTCGGCTAAAAGAAATGGGAGCACGTGATCTCCTAGTTCTTTTTGGAATGACGGCCCCTTTTCCTTGTAGGTTTCGATTCGTAGACGTCTAATGCGATAGTGTCCTATACTATAGCTGGGTCTTCCTATGTATAGTCGTGATTAGGGTATCCTTCCTATTTCATAAGGTATTGCCTTGGTGGAGTGCCACGATAGGCTCTAATCTCCTTAATCTTATATTCTAGCTAGTCTTCTACTAGAACTGGCCTAGGTAGGTCGTCCTTCTTAGGATCGCCGCGGAATTTCTTAATAAGAGATATATAGAAGATAGGGTGAATTAACCGATATAACGGGGGTAGTTAGATACGGTATGCCTATTTACCGATCTTATCCGCTACCTAAAATGGTCCGATGTATTTGGTATCCAATTTCGTTAAAACCCGGTGCGAAGTAATATGCTTGGCACGTAGTAAGACCTATTCGTTAATGCTAAATAATATATTAATGTGATTTTTATTATAATAGCGTTTTATGTCCTCCTTGGACTAGGTCAGTTTCTTCTGTATAAAAGACCTCCTCTCTTTGAGATCCTTTACCCGTGCTGCTGTATCCTTATGATACTCCTTTGGATAGACGTCTACGCTAATCCTTAGATTAGGTTTGAACCCCTAGAATGCCTCGTACGGCGAGATTCTAGTCGCGCTATACCTTAATTGGTTATAGTATATCTGCGCTAGAGAAAGGTAATTGGCCTAGTCGTCCTAGTCCTAATTAACGTATAACCGGAGGTAATACTCTAGTGTCTGATTCTGCCGTTCCGTCTGCCCGTCTGTCTATAGATAGAATACGGTAGATAACCTCCGGTCTATCCGTAGCAATGTATAGAATGAGGACTAAAAGTCGCTCGTGAATAAACTGCCCCTATCGCTAACTAGGTTCTCTAGTATGCCTAAAATTGGTAGCACCCTAGAGAGCTATAGCTAGGGGAGTTCTTGTGTATTAATATCCTTAGTGTATAGAAGATATAATGCGTACTTTGTGTATAGATCGACCACCACTAATACTACGTTATATACCCTACCCTCCTATTTTGAGGGCGGCATACTAGTAATAAAATCTAAACTGACCTATTCCGCTAGCCGGGATGGTACTAGTATAGGGTACAAAAGCCTATACGGCTTATGCCGCCTAGTTAAGTTCCTTTGATAGGCCACGTATTCTTAGACGTATGCTTAGACGAAGCTTTTTATATTGTGCTAGTAAAATCGCTGGCTAATAGCTTCCTACGTCCTTTTCTCTCGATAATGGCCCCCTTACGGATTATTATGGTGCACTTTTATGATCTCCTACCGTAAGGCTAGGTTATTCGGCACGTAGACTCGGTGACCGTGGCGTAATAGCCTATCGTCCGTCTTCGTCTAACCTATGCCCTCTAGTCTAACTAGGTCATTTCCCTACGCCTACCCCTATATCTTACTAAGTTTATTAACGCTCACGGGATCTATCGCTTACGTATATCTAATAAGCTTAATAAGAGAGGGGCGTAGGGGGTCTAGGTATGCCGTTATTCCGTCTATAGCCTTTATTGCTAGCAAACGGGGCGTTCGACTACTCGAGTCACCCTAGTCCTCTCGACCTTGACCATACTACGCCTATTCTCGCGGCTAGAGGTCTTCGGCTAATAGTCTTCCTACACAATAGACTAGGCTAGTTCGTAAGGGGCCTACGCGGGTCGTTACCCGGCGTAGGCGTGGTAATAGAACACTTTCTATCCTACCTACCATGATTCTACTAATTAATAGTATCTCGTTAGGGTCTACTAACCCGTAACTCTAACGGATCTTCTGCTATAGCGTTGGTAGTATAGAATTATCGGCCGTCTCGCCTTCCTTAGGCATATAATCTGGACGCCGACTAGGCATGTCCGCTAGATTCTTCTTACCGGCCTTATATTCGATAACGAAGTTGAATGCCGTAAGGTATTTAGACTATCTAGCTTGCCGCCTACTTAATGCCTTCGTAGTCATAAAGTAGCGTAGGTTAGCATAGTCTATTAGGACTCTTATAGGAAACTTGCTACCCTCTAGGTAGTGACGCCACTGTTTGAAAGACTCCACAATAGCTAATAGCTCCGAGTCGTACGTCTTATATCGGGTCTCCGGCCCGATTATCTTCCTAGACTAGTAAGCGATAGGGTGCTAGCCACTATCCTTGAATAACTAGCTTAGTATACTTCCTAGACCGAAACCTGATGCGTCGCACTCGACCAATAGGGGTAGTTCGGGATTAAAGTGTCGTAGGAATAGCTTATTCATAAAAGCCTACTTTAGCCGTTTGAAGGCTCTCTGTGCCTCCGGCGTCTATTAGAACCCGTCCTTTCTTCGGTTAGCCTTTCTTGCCGTCCTACTATACGTGGTAGCCAAGATAGGAATATAAATAGTCGAGAATCCTTCGATAAAGTGGCGATAAAACCCGGTATATCCGATAAATTGTTATATATCGAACGTATATTCCGGAATAGGCTATTCCTATATAGCCCTAATGCGTTCGTCTTCTATTTTCACTCCCTTTAGAGTGATCACGAATCTAAGGAACGTGACCGAATTAGTATAGAAGCGGCACTTGCTACGCTTCGCGTATAGTCCGTAGGTTCTTAACCGTTAGAAAACCTCTCTTACGTGCTCGATATAGTCTATCTTATTTTAGG
Organism: Penicillium arizonense; assembly: GCF_001773325.1. Lineage (NCBI taxonomy): Eukaryota > Fungi > Ascomycota > Eurotiomycetes > Eurotiales > Aspergillaceae > Penicillium > Penicillium arizonense. The sequence goes on along the minus strand of NW_019173282.1, from coordinate 1,509,129 downwards.
AGAATATTAGGATATTATCTAAATAGACGACACAATACTAGTTAAGGAGATCGTAGAGCGCACGATTAATATACGCCTAGAAGGTAGCTAGGGCATTCGCTAGCCTAAATAGTATAACCGTGTATTCAAAATGGCTATACCGAGTGCGAAAGGCTGTTTTCTATTCGTCTCCTTTTCGAATTCGGAGCCTATGGTAGGCGTCTCGGAGATCTAACTAGGTAAAGATCCTAGCACCCGATAGTCGATCTATTATCTCGCTTACTAGCGGCAATAGGTAGCGATTCTTAATAGTGATGTTATTGAGGCCTTGGTAGTCAATATATAATCGTAACGACCCGTCTTTCTTCTTAATAAAAATGATCGGCGCGCCTATAGGACTTTGGGACGGTCGGATCTATTCTTTCGCTAGTATATCGTTGATATAATTTCTTAACACCCCTAGTTTATTCGGAGAGAGTGGGTAAATTGGCTGATAGGGTGGTTAAGTACCTTCTTGTAAATCGATAGCGTGATTGAGATACGACGACTAGGGTAGTTTGCTCGTATCTTCTTCGTTAAAAATGTCTTTAAAGTCCCTATATAGCTCCGGAATAGTCTCGCCGCTATCAATTATAGCGTGAAAGAAGGAAACTAGCCCCTCTTTATCCGATAGGCGTGGATATACGGCTATAATAAATGCTCTAAGCGCGGCCTCGTTATAATAAGCTATAGCCGATACTCTTAGGTCTCGCGCGGGCTTATTGCCATAGTAATTCCACGTGTTCTCCTTATAATTAATATTGGGGTTGACCGAACTAAGCTAGTCGTATCTAAGGATTATATCGTAGCCTTGGATATCGATCGCTTCGCACGTAATAGGGTCTTCTCTAACGATCCTAGCACTATTAGTTATCTCGAGGGTTATCTTATATGCCCTAAATGACCGTACTGTCTATTTATTGATAGCCTAGACCGTCCGCGGTATAGCTTAGCTATCCGGGAGGTACTATTTAGCCTATCTTTAACTCACGAAGCTTATCTCGGCTCCGCTATTAACGAGAATAGTAATAGGAATAGCCCTATCAGCGAGGTTGATAACCGCTTAGTAGATAAATGCCTTCGTCCCCTCTTCTCTCGTCTCGGTGGCCTCTAGTGTAATCGCGGCGAAATTCACTAGGGCTTCCTATTTTTCGGCACTTCAACGGTAGCCGCTTTGATGCCTATTTTCTTCTTAGGGTAGGACTAAGAGAGGTGGCCCGTTTCGCTATAGGTATAGTAAGCACTATCTAGCGCCTTTCTCTTCTTAACTAGGTTAGTCGAGGGGGACTATAACGTTTCATCGGTTTTTCGACCGAAAAACGGTCTCCCGCGACCCCGGCCCCTTCCTTAGTAGGAGCTATTACGGCTAGCGGCGTGGTACTAGGGTCGCTCGCTACGATCTAGTAAGCTCTTATTCTTTTCCCCGTCCTAGCGCCGGTTCGATAGGGTCTGTCGGCGACTAGGAATATTGTTCTCGATAGTAGTGAGGTGATCGATATACTCCGTTAGGTCTAATTTCCGTTAGATATCGAATTGCTCCCTTCTTTCCTTGATAATAGGTAGCACGGAGTTACGTAGGCGAGTGTATATCTATATATTACCTATCCGTTCTTCCTCTCTTATTTGACCTTGGTATTAGATTAATCGGGCGGCGTACTTACGGACAGACTTAGTTTCCTTCTAAGCCGCGAGGTCGAATTACTCCGATATAGCCTCTTATAGGTTTTTATGTTTATTGATCAATCCAATAGCCTAGGTTTTTATTTCCTTAAAATAAGGGGTATCGTGAGGAAATTTGACCTTATAAAGCTCCTTGACGTGGTTAGAGCAATAGGCTAGCGCCTATCTTGTTTAATAGGGCTGATACTCGAACTAGTCTATATAAGTGTGGTCGGCCTCGAAGAATTCCTCGAGAGAAAAGACCTATTTCTAGTACTTATCGTTGTCTCTTACTTTATAGACTAACGGGTAAGGTGAGCCTCGCGGTTTCTTAATACCGCGACGGCGTAGAGTGAATAGGGCCTTTTAGTCGGACTCCTAATCTATTGGTTATGGCGGTCGGAAGTTATAGAGCTTAAATAGCTCGTCGGGGTAATTGGTCTATGTAATAGCTTCCTCGCTAAAGGTAACCGGCGGCTAGGTCGTCTCTGACTAAGACGTACTTATTGGCGTTAATACCCTTATAGGTGTATTGCTAGGTGCCACGAATAGGGCATTGCTAGGTGTATATATCGGCGGTCGTATCTCGACGGGCTGGTTGAAATGACCTTATTCCCGTTGGATTTGTTCTATAACTTAGGCTCTCCTAAGATTATACGCTTCTCTTTCCAATTGTTCGAGTTCTCTTATTTCTTATTCGGTGACGGCACCCTAAGCCGTTGGTTCGGTCGGCGGGAATGGCCTAGTCGGTTCCTAGATGGGTTCTATGGTCGGGGGTTCGACGGTTCTAGGTGCATTCCTAACTGGCCTATTTAGGGGGTCTTCGCTAGACTGTCTAGCTAAATGCCCTTCGGTGAAGCGCTGAGAGCGACGCGATGCCATGGTCAAATGGGTGGGTTCTACCGGGCAAACCTTGGTTGGTAGAGCGTTCAGAATTGTGAGACCACGCAGTCTCTAGGTTTAGGTAGGTAAGCGAGGTAGATGGCCTAGTTATGCGTGCAGTACAATAGGGTGTATTGTATGAAGAGACTGAACGCTGGTCCTTCCTAGGACTAGCGAGAAATGCTTATATACACGACTGGCCTATTCGTGGGCGGTGAGGTCCTAGATCATCCTTTCACGTACGTCCTGAGGCATCTATCTATGCCTCAGGCGTCATTGACCTCCTCAGTCAGGTAGTGGTCCTGACAGTTCTCCTGGAGTGCACTATTTAACATGGGAGATCAGCGTTGCGGTGAGGAAGCGCTGACGTGTTGACACCTGTATGATGTTGATCCTCTGACAGTGCGAGAGATCTGTGCATGATTCCTGAGGACTCCGTTACATGATCATAGATCATAAGATCACTAGGATCATTGAAGGCTATAAGGTTTAAACCATTAATAGACCTTCTAATAATAGGTATAGCTAATAAGCCTTTATATCAATAAGCTTTTCGGATCTAAGCCTTAGATAAGATATAGCTTAGATATACGCTTATACTAACATAGGTGATCTAGATAAGTGGTTTGACTTATAGTCCTATAATTAGTAAGTTCGAGGGTTATATAGCTAAGCGGGGAAACAATAGAATTTAGCCTAGCTAGACGCAATTAAGACGAGAGCAAAAGTCAACTTGTAAAAGGGAAAGGAGTCCGGGCTCCACTCCCTCCTAGACCTAATAATCTCGTCCTTATATTGAATAAGAGTACCGGCTTGTCAGGACCACTACCTGACTGAAGAGGTTGATGACGCCTGAGGCATACATAGGTGCCCCAGGACATACGTGAATGGATGATCTAGGACCTCACCGCCCACGAATGGGCCAGTCGTGTATATAAGCATTTCTCGCTGGTCCGTTGGAGGGACCAGCGTTCAGTCTCTTCATACAATACACCCTATTGTACTGCACGCATAACTGGGCCATCTACCTCGCTTACCTACCTAAACCTAGAGACTGCGTGGTCTCTGTCAGGACCCCGACCTGACAGGTGCCTGAGGGTGCCTGAAAAGTATACTGCGAGCCTTTGGGCTGCGCAGTGCGCTGATAGATAGGCGCATGCATGGACCATGGAGGTCGTGCACTTCGCTTAGTCCCTTAGCTAAGCGCACCTTATATTTATTGCACTCGCTGGCCTTCGCATGAAGGCCAGCAATTAGTCTCTTATTGCACCTGCATATACACTTCGACGATAGTCTCTACTTCCCGTACTCATACTGCTACACTAGGACCTCGCAGGGTCCTAACAGTCTCACAGGTAGTCGGTCGCGCTCCGTCCGTACCGCTTTAGTGCGAATTATATAGCTAGTTTTCGTATAAACTAACTAGCTAATACGGGCTATAGCGACTATTAAATCCTATATCGCGTAAGTAGCTATTTCGGTCGGATCGGATAACTCGGCGTTAGGTGCTTCGACGTAGCCGAGAAGGTCGTCTAGGTTAATACCCTAGAGATAAACTACCCACTAGGTCCGTCGAAGCTATAGATTCGCGTTATCGCGCTCGCTAGCCTCGATTAACTAGGGTAGTTCACTTTCCTCTTTAAATGCTAGTTCAATTTTATTAATAAGCCCGTCGCCGACCTCGGTCGCTAGTATTAAATCGGCCCTAGTAATAGCATCCGCCCTAAGCGTACGCACCCGAATATAATGAGATCCTAGCCCCTAGCTAAAGACTCGCTAGTATCGTACGACGCGCGTAAATTGCTAAATTTATTACTCAGCCGCTAATAACCCTTACTAGCGCCCCGGTCGCAACCCTAACTAGCCTAGTTCCTGCACCCCATCAAAACATCTCCAATTTTCAATCGCTCTTTCCTCAATAATTACTAGGCGGTGCATGCTCCGAAGCAAATAGGGGATAAATTATATAGTCTATTATAACTTGCCAAAATTTAAGGTCGATCCGAGTTCATTAGACCTTAGGAGTTAGGTCGAGAAAAGAACCTAGAGTTAGGTCGGACCCACTTTTTTACTCCCATAGTGAAGGGAAAGCCCTAACCTAGAGTCAGCCCTGACTCCAGCACTCCCCGTGGGATAGGGACTGAACCAACTCTCTTAGAAAACAGCACCACCAGACCCTCCTTCGAAGACACTGAGAGTCCAGGATTGAACGAGAATTATCGCATTCTCCTTGTTCCTTCAGACAGATAGAGACCGCAATTCCAGTCCAATGTCGTCTATCTTTATATCCACCCGTAAGGTTGCCGCAATACGACAATAAAAGGAGTGCTTGAACAACAGCAACCTCGTCCGGTTCGAAATCGAACTCGTAAAGCAACTACAATTTGAATAAATGAAGTACATATTAGCCACGGAGCACAAGCCAATTCTTTAGGGAGAAAACATACCTTTGCGCGACTAAAAAGGACTCGTATGGCCTTTTCTCGTGTGAGAAATCCCATGTTCCTGAAACTGCTCAGATTGACATAGAGCGCACAATAAACATGATACTTTGGAACACGAGTAAGCTCAATGTGCCTTCATATTTATTGTCTCCTTCAACAGCACAGAGTAAGCTTTGCAGATTCACAACTGGTAAGGTTGGATGCACGTAGTTGATATAACTCCGGATCAGTTCGTCGCGGAATTCTGTACTTGGGATTTCAAACGCCTCTTTTCGACTCAGATACTCTAGAGATTCTTCACTTATGTTCTCAGGCGGTGGGCGGATGAATAAGCACAATAATGGCGCGACTGTGGGCAAGTGATTGGTTGATTCTTCAACGATCTGCCGATTTGGAAGCTCAGAGAGGTTGGGACGAAGCGAAGAATGACTTTTCCTCTCGCTCGAGTAGGTCACCGAATCTTTGGTGGTGTTTATTTCGAAATCGTCGAGAAAAGGTGAGAAAGCCACTATTTTGTCCCGGTTCGGAGCGGACGAGTTAGGACTTGGGTTTTCATCTACCCTGTCCAGCGGTGACGGCTGCCGATATATTGTTCTAGTTTTGAATTCCTTTCTGCTACTTGGTTGTTTCTGGCTGCAAATTGTTATCAGGTGTGGATACTTGAGCTGGTCAGCTAATTCTCACTTACTCTGGGCGCCTTCGTCTCATGACGTTACAGTTCAGATGGTCCAGTGAACAATTTGTGCATGGTTTTGCGAAAACTACGTCACAGCGTACTTTTCGTGACCGACATTGCGCACAAGCAACTGAAGCTCGCTTCTTTTTCCCTTCGCTGCTGCGTTCCAAGGAACTTGTAACTGTGTGGGGCTCTTCCATCGTAAAACCAACTGATTGTTGAATATATATAAACAAATCACACCTCACGACTTGTCTATTGACGTAGCAAGCGTAAGTGTTTGTCGTTATTTCGTGGCGATAGATGGGGTTACAAATGGTGTAGTTATTTGCAGACTAGACTCCGGTAAATCTGGTAGAGAATAAGGCTAAAGTAATGAGCCTAAGACCCTGTAACAAGATCTGAAGCGATGTGCATGATGCTAGCATGACTAATCGTTCGCGTCAAGAGTGATTGGGGTTCGAAGCTGGTAGCCTTGTTCGAAGTCCCATTTCAGGAAGCAGACAGCGAGGTACATCAGCCTCGCTTTCAGGTAATATTTTCAACCTGAGAATTCAGCGTATTGACTAGTACTCGACATGTTCAATTGAATCTGTTGATTGAAGCGCGAGGATCTGTACCCAGAGGCAACTCCCCGATGTGTTACGACAATGCACTTCCTAGTTAATCCGGATTATAATGCAAATACTGCGGGGAAACAGGAGGACGATAATGCCGAATCTCAAGATAACTAACGTAATCTACCGCCAAGCTCATCACACGGCCGAGCTGATCGCTTCGAAACACATAGAAAATGCGATACATTACAACGTCATATCTCCTCAACCATGCGTGGTTTTTACTCAAGTATTAGCAACCACACTATTATAACTATAAAGAAATGCATGCTCAAATTTTTTTTTCGATTTCAAGAAGTATTTAGTGCCATTACCATTAAATACGCGGTATTTTAGCAACTTGATGAAAATGATACGTATTCTTAGGTCAATATTCATAATAATCTTCTCAAAGTCATGTCATTTATCAGGAACATTGTTTTGGGATTTCAATGCCCTACCTAAAATTTATATGACTCTTGGGAGATGAATTTGTAGCTATCGCATTTATATATGTTTTGGAGCGAGCAGCTCGGCCGTAGATTACGTTAATCGCTTAGCACAATTGGTAATCGCCTCTAGAAAAACTCTTAAATTTGGAAATCGAAGTTTCCAAAAATTCCTCGAAAAATGCGGCTGGTGGCTTGAGACCCAGCCCGGATCACTAAAGAGCTCGCCGTCACTTTCCACGGTTTTGTATACCCAACCGATGCAAATGCATCTGCATTTCCTCTGGCCTTTCTCTAAAGCGAGTCAGGCCGCCGATGGTGGTTGGTTCCTGGGGTTCTCGTATCGACGGTGGCAGGGAACAGCGAGCCCCTTTTCCCTGCCAGCAATTGGTCTTTCAACCTTCATTTCTTGACTCCGAGGCTCTACATACGTCCTGCTTCGCGAATTTCCATCGACATTCAAAACACCCAATTCCGGTCAAGTTCATCCCAAACCGATCTTTGAGATACAGGATCCGTGAAGCAATTATTCTCGATTATTGTCAGGCACCAACACATTGCCGTGAATCATGAAATTTTACGTGGCCCAGATAAACCCCGTGTAGTGAAGAAAGGGGCAAATGGTTGCACGGAATGCTCTCGCATACCATTTTGAGCTTCACGTCATAAAAACACGATAAATTTCACATTGTGATTGCTATTAAATGTAAAATAGGCACTTCGCTTACTCTCAAATCCCAACGACTACTCTGCCCTGCAAATTCCCTGTAGACATGCGCTGGAATATCTGTAGCGTCAACTGTGTCAGCGTCTAATAATAGAAAATTGCAGTTGACTGCGCGTCGTATGCAAAGGTTGTGACTTACATCCGTGAGGTTTTCCAGCGGCTCTAGAGTATAATTTGTCTTGACGATTCCTCGGGCCGCCATCTCTAAAATAGCCTCCGCATCTTTCTTATTTCCCACTGAGACAGCCGTAATGTTCAGCTGGGATACGATGAGGTGGGAAGGCTTCGCACTGCCAATGGGTACAGAAACTCCTTCCGGTATACCAACACACACCAAGGTGCCACCAAACCTCAGGAATTGTAAAGCTTGTGTGTAGACATCGTTGCTGGCTGCGCAAACAATTGCGGCATGGCTACCCAAATTGCCAGTGAGGCTCTTCACTTCCTCGATAATTGACGCAGAGTCTCCTTTCGTGACATCGACAAAGTGTTCGGCCCCGCTGTCCATTACCAGTTGTTTCTTGCTCCCATGGTCAATTCCGATGACTCTAAGTCCAAGTCCTCGGGCAGCAACCTGGACTCCAATGTGGCCAAGTCCACCGCCGGCTCCGGATATGACAAGCCAGTCACCTCCACGCGCATTGGATTTCCGCAACGCCGCATACATGGTGATGCCGGCACAGAGCATAGGCGCGGCGTCTGCCGAAGAGAGGGAATCCGGTATTGGAGTCACATAATCAACTGGTCCAACCACATATTGCTGAAATGTGCCTGGTCTGAAATACCCCGAGATGGTTCGCCCGAAGCAGACCCCATCAGCTTGATCTATGCAGGCCGCTGTTCCATACTTAGATGCAGTTCACCCAAAATTGGAGGAATGGCCTACCGCAGCGATTGCAGACACTTCCTACCCATTTGATACCAACTCTGTCTCCGATCTTCATAATTGTATCCTTCACTCCGGGGCCCAGCTTAACAACCATCCCGACACCCTCGTGACCGCCTACTTGACCTATTCGACATAGACAGTGAGTAGATAGATCTTTGGAAAGGAGTGAAATTTCCTACCCTTTGGGGTGGGATGGGGCATGACATCCCATGAATTGGTCATGACGGCTAGGTCTGAGTGGCAAACACCCGAATGGGTGCTAGTCGGAGTTATCAGTCACGCTGTCATATCTCGATTCCGCAATTGCGAACGAGGATGATAAGCTCCAAGAGAGTATAGAGATAGGAATGAACGACTCACAGCCTGACCAAAACTTCTCCCACGTTGAGTTCCGGAGTTGCAACATCAACAATCTTCGTGCTGACTCTGCCCGGGTTATCGTATATGGCAGCTTTGTGGGTTTTGGGGGTTTCTCCTGACATGGTGATGAATTAGGTGGTCCTCTCTTTGACATGTAATAAAGGCAGTGTTTCGCGTGTCGGATTTTTAAATATGTGGTCTGAAGCTGCGTCTCCAAACTCAGTGCCACGGGCCACGAGGTGAACGGAATTGGCCATATTAATTGAACCGAGGGCAAGGAGATCCACAAGTTATTGTTCGGACGAAAGGAACGGGGAAGGACCTGCGGAGTTTTCCATCGACCGGAGCAGCATCATGGTGGGTGTTTTTGGAGAGGGGCTGTCTTGATTTTTCGCGCCTTTGCGGGGGCCGGGGCAAGGGCACCAGAAGCGTTATCAGAGGCAGGTCTCAGCGAGACTGTTCTTTTTCGCGCTAGAATGAGGTCCATACGGTAGTCGTAGGGGTCGTCTGGAATTATCCCGGATTCTAATTTGTGTCCATGTTTTCAATGCCTGGAACTACCGATAGATGAGAGATCCAATATGTAACACTCTATTTCTATAATCGACGTATACGCCCTCTGAATCGAAACTATCGAATCGGAATAATCAAATATTGGAGCCACAGTACCCGCGAAATGACCTACAATGAGATTTCACACACCTTATATCATTTTTAGACTAGAAAGGTGACATGGATCTAAAACGGTGTAGTTACGATGGAGTTACATGGTGAGCAAAGCGAATAATTCATCATGGGACTCTATAGGAATTTTCCGACAAGGACAAAGCCATAGGCGGCTATTCAAAGCTTAAGTCTTTTGGCAAAAAGAGAGACGAATAGGACACCTGTTCTCCAGTGTAGAATTTTTGTCACCATTTGCCTAGACCGGTGAGGACATTGACGGTAGTAAATATAACGACTACATATTCACCGACAGTTGCGGCCTTATCTGAGATGCCTCCAAACGAAAAATGCCGTCGATGATAGCGTAATAAACAAAACCTTCATTCCAAATCTTCCAATCATTGTCTCCTCGACGACTCGTCCAACATGGCTGGTGTTGGAATCGGTCAGGGTCTTCGCATAGGAGCCAGAGACTAGATAATCCGTCCACCGTATGGCGGATGTGAGCTTTTGATATTCGATAACAGTACCACTCCAGTTGTTGGTGATGAGCCCGTCCTCCATCTTATACCAACTCTTGCATGTAGGATTGGCATATGTACTCTTTAACAGCTTTTCTTGGATCTCCTCATTGAACAGCTGGACTGTTTGCTGGGAAGGGCTGAGGGCCAAGGATTTATTTCGTGCCTTTGCTTCACAGACCTTTTTGATGATCTCGGAGATGTAGCGAGACTGTGCTTCGATCATCAGAATGATGGAGTTGTGTCCAAGGTTTGTATTAGGCCCATAGAGCATTGCGAAATTGGGAAGAGATTCCACGGTCATGCCGAGATATGCTCTCGCCCCACCCTGCCAAATGTCTTGAATCGATCGCCCCTCCAGGCCATACACCTTGATTGGGTACAAAAATTCAATCGTGCGAAATCCCGTTGCAAGGACGATCATGTCGACCTTGTACTCATTGTTTTCAGTGGTGATGCTATCTGACGTGATGGATTTTATTTTCTCTGTCTCTAGGGCCACATGTGGTTGGTCCAAGGCCGAGAAGAGGTCATCAGAGATAATGACACGCTTGCAACCCGGAGGGTAGTCCGGTGTCAGGTTTTTGATGAGCTTTGGATTGTTTTGAATCTGTCTCTTCATGAGATCAAGGCTCATGCTACGCAGAAGATCTTTGCCATTCTCGTCATTAGTAACAATTGCATCGAAGAGCGCCGATTCTCTGATGTCCATGAGTTCTGCACGGTACCTTCGGCGGGCACCAGGCACGTAACGGTAGAGATTCCGCCGCCATTGAGGGATATCGGCATCTTCCCGAGGTATCACCCAGTTTGGTGTGCGTTGGAATACTGTTACGTTCTTCGCATCCTTTGCAACTTCTGGAATGAGTTGAGCAGCGGTCGCTCCGCTCCCGATGACCGCAATCTTCTTCCTTTCGGTCTTGTGGTTCCAGTCCCAACGTGCGGAGTGGAGGATCTTTCCTTCGAAAGTGTTGATGCCTGGGATTTCTGGATAATAAGGGGAGTTCAGCTGGCCGACAGCGGACACCAGAAAATCCGATGTTATGGTGTATGAATCGGTTGTTTCGGCATCCTTTGAGCCACTCGAAACTCGGACCGCAGTCTCCCACTTGGAGAGACGGTCACTCCATCGCGCCTCCTCAACAATCGTGTTAAAGCGGATGTACTCGTATAACCCCCATTTCTGAGCGGTCCTCACGAGGTAGGTGTGTATTTCTTTTTGGCTGGAAAATTCGCGAGTCCAGTCGGACGCCTCAAAAGAGTACGAATAAAGATGGCTCCACACTAGATGATTGTTAGCAAAGTCATTTAATGTCGGCACATAGAAATGGCATGAGGTACCATCACATCGACTCCCGGGGTATCTGTTGTCACCCCATGTCCCGCCGACATAGCTGCTCTTCTCGACAATGATGAAATTGTGACAATTATGTCGTCGAATTAAGTCGATTGCCATGCAGATACCTGTATAAAGAGTGAAATCAGCCCGTATTCAATGCGTAGATTAATCCACTTATAGGTCATTACCGGAGATGCCAGCCCCGATGATGAGCACAGTGGGATTGCTGTAGTCTGCGTTTTGGACAGGCTGCTGATATCTTGCTGCCATATTTGCTGTGTTGGTCGTTTTCTCTGGCGGTGAATTTTATGACGTCGGGCCAGTAGGAAAATCAAAATTTGGCAATTCAATGTGAACAATTGAAGAGTAAGTTCTTGCAAAGCCTACACAGATGAACTATCAATAAATACCGACAGCAGCGGGCGTAAGCACAAATTTTTCTCCGTTCTTAGAGGCCGAAATTGAATGATCTCAACAAAAGGTTCTAGGAAGCGATTAATTGCGCCACAGTGAGGGCAAGTGACAACGAGTTCAACTCAGCTAATTAGAGTTTGGTATTTGTGATAGTCATGTTGGGCTCATTAGCGTGTGGGGTTGGGTGCATTGGATTGCGGAGGTACATTAAAATGAGTGGCGGTACCACAAGCGATATGATTCTGGTCTGATGGTGGGTACTATGGCTCAAATATCCTCGGTTGTCGCTGTGACTTACTGCTCCGGGCTAACGGAATGCTCACTGTTGCTTAACGTCTTAGATCATACATACCGATGGGTCTTCCCCCTCCGTAAACACAGAACGACACATGATCGTACGTTATGCAACACTGCGCTAGATACCTTCATCCTGTTTTGCGAGATATTAGCAAGAATCCAATATAAATTCGACGTGTTCATTTGCAAAAGTAACTGTACTATCTCATATGAAATAGTGTTGTCATTGAAAATCAAAGACAGCCCTTCTTCTCTTACCTTTCACCATGTCAAATTTGACTCTCAATTTGACTGCTCCTAATGGGCTCAACTATATGCAGCCAATTGGATTGTTTATCAACAACGAATTCGTCAGGTCAGCTTCACGGGTAAAGCTGTCAACTATAGATCCTGCGTATGTCTCTATCGGACTTGATAAACAAGACTATACTGACAGATTTGAGCTCTTCAGGACTGAAGCAGAAATTGCAAGTGTGTACGCCGCCTCAACAGATGATGTTGACGTTGCCGTTAAAGCCGCACGGAAGGCTTTTAATGAACCGTCCTGGGCTGGTATCTCGTCGACTGATAGAGGAAATCTGTTGCTAAAACTAGCATCATTTGTCGAGGAAAATGCTCACCATTTAGCTACTATTGAGTCGTGGGACAATGGTTTGTTTTCCCCTAAGGAATGAAACGATTTCGTACTAAACCAATGTTTTCTTGTCCAGGAAAGCCGTACATCCATGCTCTAAATGTCGATATTCCAGCGGTCGCCAACACATTTCGATATTATGGCGGTTGGGCCGACAAGATTCAAGTATATACAATTCGGGAGCCCGTCGGAGTTTGTGGTCAAATTATCCCGTATGTTAAATCCCTCCATATTGAAGTCTAGCTGAATCTTATACGACAAACAGTTGGAATTTCCCACTGGTGAGAGCCTATGGAGTCGGCATTGAGCCGTGGTATCGTCTTCATTACAGTCCATGACAGCTGACAACTTGCCAGGCCATGGCCGCATGGAAACTTGGTCCTGCCCTTGCATGCGGAACACATCGGTACTAAAGCCTGCAGAGCAGACTCCACTGTCCATTCTATACTTGGCAACTCTTATCAAAGAGGCAGGGTTCCCTCCAGGAGTCGTTAATATTCTCAACGGGCACGGCAGAACCACGGGAGACGCCATTGCTACCCATGTCGATGTCGACAAGGTTGCTTTTACAGGATCCACAGCGACTGGTAGACGGATCATGCGATCAGCAGCTCTCATCTTGAAGAACATTACCCTCGAGATGGGAGGCAAGAGCCCCCTTCTAGTTTTCGATGACGCGGACTTGAAATCAGCTGTTGCCTGGGCACACGCCGGTATTATGTTTAACCAAGGCCAAGTCTGTACTGCCAACAGTCGGATTTTAATCCAAGAACGCATTTACGATCAGTTCCTTGTTGCCTTTAAGGAACGAGTGAAGAATGTCTCTAAAATAGGAAATCCATTCGACGACGCCACCTTCCAAGGTCCTCAGGTGACCCAAGCTCAATTCGACCGTATCGTGAGTTATATTAACAGCGGGATCGCGGAAGGAGCATGTCTAGCATATGGGGGTAAGCCTTATAAAAATGTTAATGGTAAGGGCTTCTTCATTGAGCCGACCATCTTCACGAATGTGAAAGACGAGATGAAAATCTGCCAAGAAGAAGTGTTCGGGCCCTTTGTGGTATTCTCGCCATTCAAGACGGCGGAGGAAGCGGTACGCAGAGCCAATGACACCCCTTTTGGTCTCGCAAGCTCAGTATGATCTCCAAAAAACCCCTATTGTTCATAAATATTAATGCATAGACAGGTCTTTACACGAGACATTAAGAAGGCGCATCGCGTTGCGAGAGCCATCCAGGCAGGAATGGTATGGATCAATTCAAGTGGCGATTCAGACTTCCGGTAAGCTCAACTATCCCGAACTGTCAACCTCTTTTTTCAAGGACCACTGACTGACAAGTGCGCTTAGTATCCCATTCGGAGGTGTAAAACAGTCTGGTATGGGCAGAGAGCTGGGAGAGGCTGGCCTTGCAGCATATACCAATCTCAAGGCTGTTCATGTAAATTTGTTTTGTAGTTTTGGACCGAAGGAAGTCGCTTCTCAAATATATCATGGGCTTGACGCTTTACAGTAAACTCCTGTTTTCGGCACGCCCAGGTTAGGCACGCATTTTCATTCGGCACCAATATCTGTTGGATGGACCCACCTTTTTGGGTTTTCTCATATATAAGAACGCCATCCATCTGGCACACTTTTGTCTGGCACACAAAATTCCCCTACACATCTTGCTTAGTCACGTAAATAGACCAGGATGAATATATATATATATTCGGTCCACCACTCTTTTGGATGAGAGGAAACACGGGAAGTGGCATGACTACTCTAGACCAAAAACAGACTAGTGTTTACTAGATTAGGTTTAGTGCAGTACTAGCGGCACACTTTCATTAGAAACACCGAAATTCTGCTGCACGGAGGCCCGTGCCGAAAACGGGAGTTTACTGTATCAAGCACATATGTTAAGAAAGATCTACTTGCGGGGTAGAAAGCCCGTTGATCAGGTAAGGATGAAAAACACCAAGTCAGATTCGTGACAAGACTGTTTCTTGAGGAGTTCGAAACCTCCTCCTCATAACACCAATTTATATACAGTCTTCTTTTAACAAAACAAGAAATGCAATAAGGATCAACGAAGCGATCGGGCGCCTGAGCTGAGAGGCTTGTGTAACCAGTTGACGTGGTCTGCATGCGGGGCTACCCTTCAGCTACGCCATCGAGAGGGTGCCGACTGACCGCCGAAGGGTTACCGCCTTGACGGGGCCTTTGCTCCCCCTCTAAGCCTGAGGCATCGACCTGCGAATAGCTTCATGGCAGGGTATCATGACAACATATCTCTGATGTCTGACCTTAAATGCGTACTTTACACGTAAATGTTGGAACCAAGGCCAATTCCTAGCAACAGGTGTTTCTGTTGTCTAGAATTTGTCACTCCCTTCTATAAGAGTCAGCAGCATGCCCTATGTAAAATATTAAACAATATAAACGCCTTTAAATTTAACTCCGGTTTGCTTGTTGCTAATAGCTAATATATAATATGTCACTCGCAACATGCATAGATCAAGGGACGCCCGGCCCTATCTCTATCAGAGGTCGGCAAGTCTCTGAACTCACCCTATTGGAAGGGACCTAGGGAACGAAGGACACGCTGAAAACGATCTATTCAGAGATGTGTAGGAAGCTAAGATCTGAAGAGGGATAGGATGTGACGGGCCAGTACCCAGCTAGGATCACGTGCTACCGTGTGCCTATACTTTACTTGTTTGCTCCACGATTCCACCCCGAATCCTTTCCTTCTCTAGAGGATCTAAATAGGTGGAGATTATGTGGCCATATAGCAGTCTGACCTACGAATAACCCAAACATGTGACTTTATCCATGATGTCTTTAGTAAAGCCTCTTTGTCTTATCGACGCCTCTATCATCATTGAATTCCACTTCGATAACTCAAAGGAATTATCTAAGTGAGATTGACGCTTGCTGTGACTACTAGCCATGATCTAACTATTGGCCAAGTATAAACCAAATACCATTGACCAAATCTTCCAAAAATTGCGCACGCTGCTTCAGCTGGGGAAATATCCAGAAATAGTGCGGCATCCCTTCATATTCGGTTATCTTATTCGGCACCCTATGTGTACTAATGAGTAAAGTGTGACAAAGATAATTATTTAAAGTCACTTACTTGTGGTTGTCCAGTTCCTGCTTGAAGAGCCTGGCATCGTCTCTTAGAGGGTCCGCCGTACATGAAACAAGATACGTAGGCGGTAGTTCTCCGATTCTTGGATTGCACAATAGAAAAATAGATGGATCTGTTGGCGCTGCACCATAATTTTCTAAAAGGATATCAAAAAGGGCAGCTCTTATGGAAAGAGCGTTATACGTACCAAAGAATATATCCATGGAAGTCCTGTTAATAACTGGTGTCGCTACGGATTCTGCGTAGGATTTGTACGCAGATCTGTGCTTTGAAGGCACACCGTCTGGATGCACGGTGACGGGTACGATTGCAACGATGCCAGTGACATTTATCTCTTGATCGAGGGTTTTCAACACGACGGAAATAGCCAAGTTTCCTCCTGCAGAACCTCCTATTGTAAATAGTCTTGTTCGGTCTCCACCCAGACCAGAAACATTCTTCCATGCCTATAACATGATAAGCATCTCCGTTAATGCATCTCCGTTAATAAGCCGGGATCACTTACCCAAATGAGTGCGTCTACAGCATCATTGTGCGCAGCTGGGGCTTTGAATTCAGGAGCAAGACGGTAGGCTACCGCGATTATAATGGAGGGGACCTGAACCGCAACGTGAATGCATGTTGCTTTTCGAATGTCAAAATGTGGATAACAGAGTTATAACCTTCCAAACGTACCCTCTTCCGCTTCGATGTTTCCAGAAGCCCAACCTCCGCTGTGGAAGCTATGGAATTGTTAGTCACAGCTAGATTAGTGAACTAACTAACTAGTTAGTTAACTAAGTGCAATTTCCAGGAGTGTGCTTACTAAACACCGACTGGCAGTGGGTCCTGAGTAGCTACTTCTGGCGTGAACACTCGAACACGAAGTCCCGAATCGGTAGCACGTTCCTCTACTTCAAAATTAGATCAGCCCCAAAAAGGTTTCAGCTCACTTCAATCATTACCAATCCTCGGCTTAGGATTTGGCACAGGGTAAGTAGGATTCAAGGTATCCGCGATGTGGTTGGAAGCTGCTCTTATTTCTTCAATGCTGCCGAGCAAAACGGGACGAGATCCAAGACCTTGTTCAAGCTACTTATTTCTGTAAGTCCTGTCAGGTGTAACTACAAGGGGGGAGGGAGGGGGAGAATTTACCAGCAGCCAATCTGGGTGAATGGGAACCGGCATCTTTGTAAGCTTCGTTTGTCTCTTGATTATACGTGAATAACCGAGACTACAAATAAGGTGGCGAGGAGCAGTGTGCAGTCGTCCCCTTTATAGGCTTCGTGTATTATCCGCCCTAGTTAACAGGCGACCAGTTTCCGGGGTTCCTTTTTTTCGTTTTGGAAGCTGCCAACTTTTATGACGTTGCCGGGTTGGGCGTGGGTCCCTCCGGCCTCAAGTATAGCAGTCGACAGCGAGCTACGGCTCATAATTCAAAGGAGTTTGATTAAGTTTTTGCTCACCTCTAGATGCGTCAAGAGCCGTTAACACACCTGCAGTAATAGACAGGATCGAAGTAAACTCCTATATCAGCTAGACTGGGCAGAGCCGGCCATTGGCATTGACTGTACTCCCTGTTGACCAGTGACTGGCTTCCTCTGACAGAAATGGTACAATTTACGCAATGTCATCCACCTCCGATATCCTCGCCGCGGCTGGAATTTCCTTGATCAAGTATGAAGGCCACAAAACCCATTCCGATAAAGGACAGATACTCGAGCTTCGTGCTTTTAAACTGGCTTTTGGTATTTTCGACAAGTAAACCAACATTTTGAGACGGCGAACTTCTTTAATCGCAAATCAAATGACTGTATCCAGACCAAGTCTACTTCGCTATTCCCTCATTGTTCCTGCTTAACATCCACCATGGCCGTCAAAATAATGCAAACCATGTCGGCCTCCCGAGACCATTCCAATCACTGTGAAATAGCCTTGGGTTCTTCAAAAGCAATTCTCGAGTACGCCAGCCAATTCATGCCACTGATAGCGCATACCACCGAAAAAACCACTATAGCCCAATTCATCGTATCCGTAGTGACCGGTATGTATGGCGGAAAGCAAAGCCAGACAAAAACGAAACAGATCCAAAACACCGAGATAACGTTCAAAACCGTACCGAACATATGACCCAGATTAAAATAATGAGCGGTAGAGAAGCCAGTGCGTTTCCCGATCAGGGAGCAAAGAATAGGAATACCGTACGAAGCGAAAATGCAGAGGACTGCGGTCCCTAGGATTGCGTTAAGGGCCGTCGCGGAGCCGAGCTTCAGCAGCCCGATGAGGATGCAGGCGAAAGCGGAAAAACAGACACTATTAACCGGTACCTTCCAGCGACCGCTGATTCGGGCCATGAAGGGAGAGAAAGGGACGCCGCCGTCGCGGGCGAGAGACCACCAGATACGGCTAAAGGTCGTCATCATTGTGACGCTAGCGCAGAGGAAGCATGTGATGAAGACTAAAGAACCGACTATAGTCAAAGGGAAGGATTCGAGAGAGTCGACCATTAATTGGATTACCGGTTGGCCGCCGACAGGATTGAGCAGATTGTCTGGTTTTGTGATGCAGAACATATATACCAGAATCATCGGTAGTCCACTAGCAGCGCTCGCCAGGGCACTGATGAACATGACCTGCGGAACCTGACGTTCTGGCCTTGGGAGTTCTTCGGCCATGTGTGCCGCGCTGTCAAAGCCGTTGACCGCCGTGAGTCCAGGAAGGAGACCGAGGAAGAAGACGACGCCGTTAGACGACCAACCGGTCTGATTGACAAACGCTTTGAAAACATAATCGGAGCTTTGCTTGGGTTTCGCACGGACCAGGAGGACGATAAGGACGAAAAGAGCACCAGCATTGATATAGATCACCAGCCCCTTGAGAAATTGAGGGTACCATTTGAAGAAGGGGATATTAGGGAACAGGGTAAAGACGCCGACAGCGAAGTACCCTACGTAAAAGTGCCATGGCAACGTGATAAAGGTGGGGTGGCATATCTGTACGAGGGCCCAGATCAATTGCGATGAGATAAGGAGTGCGGCAGAAGTCCAGAAGAAGTAGCCCGCCGCTGTGAGCCAACCGACCAAGTAACTGAGGCCACGCCCGTGCCCACGAGGAGCCAACTTTGCGGTCCAATAAATTTGCCCTGCGAAACAGAGTCAATTAGGAGGATCTGTCAAACATGGTGGCTTCCGAGACCAATCGAAAAGTGCAAGAGCCGGAAGAGAAGGCGAGCAATTACCTGAAGAGTGCGGATACTGCGCTGCCATTTCTGCCAGGGAGGCACAGATGCACATATCTAGACATACTGCAAGAATGTACCCATAGAAAAATACAGGGCTGCCTCCTACACCGATAACAACGGAGAGGTAGGTGCCGACGGCCAAGGGCGTGGACGTGACGGAGAAAGATATCCCCAATGTGCTCCAGAGACTGAAAGGCTTGTCGAGCTGGAGGCACCACACTTCACCCGAAGCAACATCGTGGCCCGGATGTTGTTCGGAGATGGTGTCGGGGGTCTTCATTTCCATGTCCTTTTCTCCCATAGTTTTCGACAAGAAGATGAGTTGAGATTTGACCAGAATGATAGCGAGTTGTAGAGCTGAGCGGAGAGGTATCAGAGCTCTTGCTGGAGGGCAAGGTAAATTAGGTCGAAGTAGATAGGGCTTTATACCTACATTAGGGCCTGCTATAAGACGTCTCGCAATTATTGGTATTTCGGTCCCCGGATAAGAAAGAGGCTTGGTCGGCGTCTCTCATATGTGTGGCTGTCAGCTGCTACAGCTTCACCAAGGATTCAGAACGCCTTGCGAATTAAGGTTGGCATACCGAAGCTTATCGCCACAGGTTCTCCGCTATCTATAAACTAGGGTATTAACGAGACGCAACTTCCGGTTTCTGTTGGGGCTGATACATGTGAGCACCAGGCCGCTCTCTGGGGAGGCTTGAGACCTCCACTGGTGCCTAGAGGGGGCGAACCACGCCGTTGACGCTAGCGATGATTGGAAAGTCACAGCGAGAAGTTGGGGTAATCTAGAACTGAGAACTTTAAACACCCCTCAGTTCTTCGTCATTGAGGTCACGTTATGGGTCTAGTGTCGGCAGTCTCGGCCGGTCGGCCATACTCCAGCCGATAACGCATGATAAGACCCGGCCGAGCCCTCCTTCCAACGGCAGGGTCTCTGTGTCAGTTGCCAATTTCAAAACCTGCAACTACCTAGCGTTTCCACACCGACCCTACCATGACCCGGCGTGCTACCCTACGATCCAGGAAGCCCGTCAAGCGATCCAAGACGTTCACCGGGTGCTGGACCTGTCGCTCTCGCGGAGTAAAGTGTGATGAAGGCAAGCCGATATGCTCGCGATGCGAAAAAGGCCTCTTCACTTGCGCGGGATATGGAGTGAAGCTGATTTGGCCTGGCGACGGCGCAGCGGGTGCGATCTCTGTCCAAAGACGTCTGCTTAGTCGTGTGCAGTATGAGGCCCCAACTCTGAGTGACCAAGCTCTCGACCTTTTCTTGGAATCCTTGGATTCCTCCGTCACTGACCAGGAATGCTGTGGTCCCTTTTCGGTCTTCAGACTATCGTGGTTTACGATATCGGAGCCTGACACATCGTCAAAGAAAGCTTCTGATGATATTCAATTGAGCGTATGCGTGCAGGAAGACACATCACCGATTCAGAATCTGGAGGCCGACAATGCCAGTATCTCATTTCTATTCGAGCAGGATGCGAGCCCTCCCAGCATCGAAGGGTATATTCATGACATGCCTGAAGAAATGATATTTGACGATCTCAGGCTCCTGCTGGGCACTGATAGCTCGTCGAGCCGTGTTGCATTGGGCTCTGAAAGTTACCAGGACGCGGGTATGCTTCTCGCGCTCTACGACAGTCGACCTGGAACACTGCAGGCCCTTCTGACTGACCATACCCGACTGCATATCTCGCACTTTGATGATCGGTCTCCGCTCGATCCTCATGCGGCACAGAATGTGGAGACGCCCTTGCCTGCGTTGGAGTCAGACTTTTCACTCGAAGACTACATCATACAGATTGAGATGGCCGACTTTCTCCACCCGATCATTCCCCCCGGGACCAGCGAAGAGCGGCAGTTGATGCATTACTGGGTAACGTACCTGAGCAACCTAATGGTCTCCGTAGAGTCACCTGACAACCCCTATCGTACTCTTTGGGTTCCGATAGCCTTGTATTCATCCGT
This sequence comes from Penicillium arizonense, assembly GCF_001773325.1. NCBI lineage: Eukaryota > Fungi > Ascomycota > Eurotiomycetes > Eurotiales > Aspergillaceae > Penicillium > Penicillium arizonense. The sequence goes on along the minus strand of NW_019173282.1, from coordinate 1,488,224 downwards.
ACAAGGGCATGACGTTCCGGGACATGCTGCTCTCCTACACGCTATCTATGCAATCTCAGCCTTTAACCAAGTCCAGAGGTCCAGCACCGGCCGCGGATCCCTCTCCATAACGGCCACAAAACACTATCAGCTGAGTCTCGGATATCTACGAAAGGCGCTGACTGAGGATAGCGGCTCGCAACGAGAAGCCATCTTGGCCACCATCAGCACTATGTCATTTATCGAAGTTATAAACGGGAATTCCTCCACATGGCGTGGCCATCTGAAAGGGGGGCGCGAATGGCTCCGCTCGTTTGAGCGGACCAAATGGAATGGACCGGGGACATCGATACTTTATCAACTCTTCCTGTGTGCGGAAGCTCTGGGCTCCTCGCTTTCGAGTATGGCTTCCAGTGCTCGTTCTGGAAATTTTGTCAACATTTGTGATGAGGAATACACCCACAACTGTGTCTTTGGTGTCACGAGCTTACTTTTAGAATCGGAGTATTGCTTGGATCGATATTTCGGAATCACACTTCCAATATTAGAGGCTATTATCCACATCACCCACCTTTCTGTCCGTCCACGCAGGCCCTCAATGGTTGAGCTTGAGGGCTTGGAAGTCAAAATTCGACTTAACAAACCAACAACACCGTCCCATTCAAATGCATTTGCCGCTTCAGGGAAGCATATCGCAATGGATTATGCACGCGTCTTCTACTACGCATGTTACATTCATTTCAAGCATACGCTTCTCCGTGTCCACTCTCGGAACCTTCAGGACCTTGTCCGCCAAAGTCTCAAGCACTTAGAAGCCATCGAAATTCACGAGGCAACCTCAAGAAACTGCGGGCTCCTGTGGCCTATTTTTATCATTGCGTGCGAGGCTGACGAAAAGGAGTCACGCATCACTGTTAGTAAATGGTTCATGAAAGGACAGTCAGTCGGCGTTGCAAATGTGACATCGGCAGCGAAAGTCGTCGTAGAGGTTTGGCGGAGAAGGGACCTGGCTAAGGGGTGTGGCGTGGACGATTTTGTTTGCTGGGGGAACGTTATGGCAGAGATGGGCTTAGATGTACTTTTACTTTGACGATCTGTGACGCCTTCGTGTGTTTTGCGCCACCGACATCTCAATGCCCATTACGAGACTTGAAGACATATCCAGTCCGACTGATGGATGAGCCATCGAGGCCTAACTGGCCACGGAAGTCACGCCGGAACAAGTTATTTTAGACTTTAGCTAATCCGTTAGCGTTCTGGTCTCGGGGGCTAGCACAGGGCGCAGCACCAGATGCTCACTATCGGTTTCCTTAAAATACGGAATAGCTCGCTGTCATCTGCCATGAAGGTGCAGAAATTGACAGAGAAGCCACGCCTTAGCGACAGTCAATGCCAGTTCAAACCTTACAGCGTTCCTATCCTCGACACCGAATAACTAAAGCGTAGCGTATTGCGATGCTCTTGGTCAATCTATCAATACTAACGTAGTGGATTCGACCCATTTTTCATGATCACCTTTCAGTCTCACTTTGGGCGTAGATCCTTGGAGATAGGTAACCCTATCCCTCCGAGTGGACCGAGCTCTTCCAAAGCGACGTTTGACCATATAATCAATGGCTTCCATATAGCTATATACCGCAATACCGCATTGTATTTAGCCAAGGAAAACGCAGATCTACGCGCTGGAAACGAGAAAGAACGGCAACAGGCTAAGCGGTCGACACGACACATAGCCTACAGCGGTGATATATCGGTCGCAGACGGAGAGGCGTTGGTTGAGCGGCCTACTCAGCCAGCGGAGGATGTTGAGCCTACGCAGCCAGCCGCGGCTAAACAACTTATGCAACTTACACAAAAGGCTGGGCTAAATGTAGTGGTTGTAATCAGATATGGCGTAGGGCCGATAAATTTCCAAATGTAACAGCGTTTTGGTTGTGAAAATACATTTCCAAAATGGAGGGAGTGATGAGATGGCCGACCTGACCGGGGACTACGTTAGTCATAGCAGCTGTTTAAGTTAGTTAACCGGAAGAGAGGACTAAGTAGACCAGCTAAGCGACTAGGATATCGCGATAAGAGGGTTGTGACCTGGTCGGGAGGCCGATACTTCAGAATTAGATTGAGGAGATTGAAGGTTGAAAAAATCCCCCGCGATTTCTAGTGGGTCAGAGATAAGCCAGAAGGAAGGCCATAGCGAGCTAATCATAGCTCTGGATGACCTTCCAAAGTCTCATTGTATCTACGCAACTCACAGCGAGCCAGAATGTAGATCTGTCTCAGACACAGCATACGCTGCAAGGAGATGAAGACCAACATAAAACTACAGCTTCGGCTGCAAGTCATCTCCATTTCCGAAGCATCTCAAAAGTTGTTTGGATTGCGGCGCAGTACGCTGTCGGAGGTTTAACCCCACCCTAATATTGTTGAGGCGATCGTTCAGCAGACCACGTGAGATCAGCCCGGATTTTCTATTATCCGTGTATTCCTTCAGTCGGAAATACTGCTTAGTGGCTCATACTGGTGCACCAATAGGATATCAACAAGTCTGAATTGCTATACTGCCCCTTGCTGGCAATTTATGTGGGCATAATAATGACTAATCTGCGGATGTAGAGTAATTCCTTTCTCAGGGTATCCACCAATGCTGCTGTTCCGACACCTTCAGCTCGTTGACTCGCGATGGAATCCAAGATACCTCATCGACATCCCGACGTATAACTCCCGTTGGCCTAGGTTTGCCAAGACGCTGTGTGAAAGATTTGACTACAAGCCTACAACCAAGTCTCGCTTATAGTATCTGGAAGTGGTGCTGATCTGGCGATAAAGATTGCTGGAAAGCAGAGGCATGAAGTTAAGCACATCCCATCTGACAAGGCCCTGATAGTCGGGATGGCAGACAATTACAGGATCCAAGCCCAACGAGAACAGATACAGTCAATTGCCCAAGCCCTATATGAAAACCTCCGCTGACATTTCAGTCGTCAGACCATGAGGTTAACAACGGTATTCTGGGTAGTGTAAACGCTTCGACAGGCCCTTCACTGCGATATAGGCATATTGATGATATAGAGACATGCTTGGAATACACCACTCCAGCGTTGCTGCGAGTATAATAGAAAGAGTAGGCAGCACTGCAAGTAATCACTCACAATCCCTTTTGGACAGAAAAACAGCTCATAATTCCAATCCTTAGTACAGACAAAGAAGTCTCTTACGCCCGCGGCGTTTACGATTTGTACAGAAAGCGTGGGTTAAGAATATCGAGATCAGAGGCGCAGACTCTAGTATTATTACTAATGAGGATCCTGATAGCGGTATTACGGCCCCTAGGCTCGGAATACTGAACAAAGAGCTGTTACTATATCCACGGGAGTGCAGGTTGAGGATGAGCGTGCCGATACCGATGACGGACGCGCAGCTAGAGATGGGTTATGTGATTAGTACAGAGGCGTTCACGGAGCTACTGCTGTATGGTGGTATCCCAGGGGAAATATGGCGTAAGATGTGAGTTCGATGACTGTCGCGAAATTAGATATGGGACGTGTTCTTTTTCAGATTTGATGGCTAGGTTTGAAGTAAGTATTACATGCAATAAATTAAGGACAGCTATGTTCGTGAGCTTGATATCAGACCAGCGGCCGAAGGGAAAGAGAAATACGGCGAGGTTGAAGGGCAAGGGAAAGTAACCGACTAATATGGGCCACATTCATAACCTAACCCGCAACATTTACATAAATCACATTGCCCACTCGGTCTTCTCTATTCCGAGAAGTTCCCAGCATGACACTCGGCCCAGTGTTTCTCCAGAGGCTGAGCACTGTACTCTCTTTTTCTCTTCTCCGGCTGAGGAGCCCCCGAAATCATTATATCAGTATACACTTTTCTTTCTGTAACTGTTGCAGCAAACAGCCAGCCGGTACCTTGGGTCGGCGGTACCTTGGGTCGGTCGCCATTTACCGAAAGGCAATCGATTTTCGAAGATATTCCAGTAGCCCCGATGAAATGCCCTCCTATGACGTAGCTCATGCTTGACAGTTGCCTATCTGCCGGTTCGCGCGTTTTCGAGAGCTCGCCCAAGATCTGAGTGAGACCCGTATCCTATATCTTCGTTGATGGTTTTGACCACCATATCGTTAGGTTATAAATCTAGCAAACTTTTGGCATTAGTCGATACGAACAGGAAAGTCCTGACGGTAACCCAAAGGTCGACAAGAAAATAGCGGCCGAGCTTGTGAACAAGTTATATTTGTCCTACAAGGAGCTCAACCCCGCACCGCGGACAGAAGCTAGGTTTTCAGCTGTGTCAGGGTAGAAATGGGTTATGTTGATATAACGGGGCTGTAAATGTCATGTTGATTTGTAAGGAACGATGGTATATGCTCCGTATGTAAATTGACAGTTATCACTAAATGGCTGCGTTGCGGTCTGGATGACTGAAATATACAAAGGAAAGGTGGGAGGGACAAAATTCTGCGTTAGAGATGACGAGCTACTACCAGAGGTGAGAAGTTAACCCCCCGTGAGGCAGTTGCAGGAGGCAAGGAACCCTTCAGTAAGCTCGGTGTGGTCATCACGCAAGGCAATGCCCATAAAACTACCCCCATTATGTGAAGGGCTAAAATGGGTGTTAGATTCAATCTGACTAGGCCGCAAACTGTGTACAAAAAGCTTGGAGACGAGAAGGAGTGGAACTAATAGAAGTGGCAGGCAAGGCGGTGGCAGAACGACAGGCCATATAGCGATAAACTCGTTACACATGTTTTGGGGTGGTCGGCTCGCTTGTGGGACCGACTCGCTTGTGAATTACGTTAGTTATGAGGAAATGGGCGGGCGATGAATAAGCTGGTCTCTTTGAACCCACAGTGTATCCCAAACTCGACGCTTTATGATATTTATGGCAATCTAGTTGAATTTAGCAAAACGAATCAAGTGCTTCGTGATTCTGTGGCTAGTCCAGCGTTGCCCACGGCGTAACTGTCTTTGAACCCTCGCTTTGAGCACCGGAGATTTCGTCATACTCTAGAATCTCGTCCAGACTCTCCTTGATGATAGAAATTTCCGTCAAGAAAAGTTCATCAGTGATGGTCATAGCCACGCTCATCCGAAGGCGATTATCCATTGGATATAAGAAGACTCCCTTGTGCAGAATCAGCGCCGCAAGTCTGGAAGGGTTGACACGTTTATCAGGATAGTCATCAACGACTGTAATGTTCATATCGGACCCTCGGGCGGTGATGAATTTCACAAATGGATATTTCCATGTCGAAGCTTCCCGCTCCCAGATACGCTGCATCTCAGCGCTCCTCTCTGTGAGATTCTCCTCATCGTAAATATTCAGGGCAGCGGGAACTGCAGCCAAGCCGACGGCAGTGGGTGCAAATGTAGATGCGCTCTCATATGGCTCGACTTGTCCTAGAGTATCCTCATTGCCAAGTATAAAGGAGCCGGGATATGCGCCACCACTGATTGACTTTCCCAGAGCGATGATATCGGGTTTATTCTCTGGCCCAAGCCAGTCAGAAGAAAGGAACTTGCCGGTCTTGGCTGCACCCATCCTCACCTCGTCTGAAATAAAGAGGACGTTATATTTTTTGCACATCTGGCGGACAGATGTTGCATATGCAATTTGACATTTAGCCAAATTTTCGTCATTGGGGCAAACTATAGACCCACTCAAGATGACCATGAATGCACTCCATAATCACGGCTGCAACGCGGTGGCTGTGCTCCTTGAGACATACCTCCATATCTTCAGTGTGGCCGTAGCGCAAGACCTTGCCATTAGAAGGGTTGATATTGGTCAAAAATTTGTCATTGAGGGCATAAGCTTCATAAATGTGATTTGCTTTAGTTCATTTTTCCCTTTTACTTTGATGTAAGGGTTACCCTGAAGCGTAGAGACTTACCATCCCTGGCCTTGCTTGGAGTCATTAACGGCCAGACGCCAGAGGTCAGGCCGTGATAATTTTCTGACACGCCTAAACCAGTATCTCATCTGGACGAATTTTCTTGATCGTCGTTCCCCATTTTCGCGCGACCTTGCAGGCTGTGTCGGCCGCTTCGGCCCCAGTCACCATTGCAGTGATCTTCTCATAACCGAACCGCTTACACATCATCTCGGCGTGCAGCCAAGCTTAGAATTGTTGCTGTTAATGATCAGTTACCGTGACACATATTATATATTTAAGCAAGTAACACGGGGAGGTAGGAGTAACATACAATTACTATAGGCATCTTGTATAGCCTTGGTCACTTTTGGATGGACTTGACCCAGATTGGCAGCACTGAACATGGAAAGAAAGTCAATTTTCTCATGCCCATCAACGTCCTAATTATTTGTTAGCGTTAGTGCTCTGGAAATATGTCTGCCAGGTGAACATTTTCATGTTCGCACAACCCAACAAAGGATGTTACCAGCCATCAAGATCGAACCCTTTCCTGATACAAAGAAGACTTCTAGAGGAATGAATCCCCCAGAAGTGTACTTCTGCTCTTTCGCAAATATTTGCTGGACTCTAGCAGACAGAGATTCAGTGTTCTTGTTGAGCACCATGGTGTAAGAATTACCAATGGCCCCTCAAGCAGATCAGTAACTTTGTTGTGAAGCTGGAAAATTGATTGATCAGGGCTTGAAAGACGAGGAGTAAAGCCCGAGCATGATAGCTTAATATATTTTTGGAGCTCTCTCTGGTCGCATATCAGAGGAGTGCATCTCAAGAGCCGAGTGTCGTAGTCCGGAGGCGGATAGATTCGATTGCCGCTACGGGAGTAGAAGACTCGCTGTCCCCTGCCATAGGCGACAAGAGATCGGGACCGACACGGCTCCGCTCATTGGATACTGGGTTGTGGTAAGTGATTTGGAAGCGAAGGTGAAAGCTTGGATAACGTCAACGCACGGAAAGTGACAGCGAGGCAATCACGCGAGGCATCTGTTGGTATGTGCACCTAACCAACCTGAGCGTGTCTAATGCTCGATTTGTTGCAATGTAAAGGGGCCTTTCCGGAAGCATTCCATAGAAAACATTTCAAAATACAGACAAATTGCCTCCCTGCAAAGGAGAGCGGATGGGCCCTATCTGACGCTACGGTCTAATGCGTTTCTGTATAAGACCGCAGAGACATGTGACCTGTCACGGCCCAACAATAGACTCCTTATCCCCCTTGACTGCGTGAGGTCACCAATAAAATGGTATTTTGGGGTATTATATTACAGGCAAATTGCCGCGGCTAGACAAAACAAAGCCCACCGTTGGCATTCACCGTACTGCCAGTCGACCAGCGACTGCCTTCTTCAGACAAAAATGCCACAATCTGTGCGATGTCATCAACATCTGCTATCCTTGCCCCGGCCGGGGTTTCCTTCATCTTAATATCCCACTCGTCAAGGACGGCTTGATCGGTGTCTCGTAACCACATGTCGGTCTTCACAGGACCCGGGTTGACGCAGTTGATAGTGGCACCATATTTCTGACCGAGTTCAAGGGCCCATACTTTGGTTACTCCCTCCAGCGCCGCCTTCGTCGCACAGTAAGCGGTGGAATACGAGCCGCCCATGCGCGCGATCACGCTGGAGACATTGACAATTCGGGGAGCGGCCCCAAGATACGGCAGAGCTTCTTTGACGAGGAATGTAGGAAATCGAAGGTTGCAGTCGAGGAGCTTATCCCAGAGCTCGTGGGTCATGTCGGCCAGAAGGCAGTCATCGCCCGCACCGGCATTGTTGATGATGATATCAATGTGACCCCAGGTCTCCACGCACTTGGCCACAATTCGTCGCGGTGAATCTCGGTCACCGCCGCCAGCTTGCACACCTTCTGCAGCAACACCCAACGACTTAAGGTGGTTGATTACCTCGGCCGCCTGATCGCCGGCTTTGTTGTAGGTGATGAGCACGTTGGCACCTCGCTTTGCCAGCTCAAGTGCAATGCCGGCTCCGATGCCACGGGAGCCACCAGTGACAATTGCAACCCGGCCTTGGAGAGACTTATGAGTGGATGCCATCTTCGAAGGTAGTCTTGGTGAAAATCGGCCGATCTCGAGATGTAGATTATGTGCGCAAACTAACGGAGGAAAAGGCTAGAGAGTAGAAAGAACAAATGCCGGAATAATTGAAACAGCAAGCTAGAGCGAATATATAGTACTGAAAGACTCATAAACTTTTTTTGGTTATTCCAAGTCATTGTTCTGGATCGGAAGGCTCGCTGTTGCTTGCCTCATATGTGCTTGTAACATCGAGTTCCTCGTTATCGTACTTATCAGACCGAACACACGGTGCACAGATAGGCAATTGGCCGCATGATAGATTAGATACTGTCTTTTTGTATCAGTTGGAATTGCATCAAGTTGCAACGACCTCATGAACTCTCTCGCTATCGGCTTCCAGCACTGGTGATATCATATCAAGAAGGGGTTTGATTCTATCTTTTACGTTCCTCGCGGTATCAGGCCATACCCAGGTCGAATGGTTTGTTCATGGCGGCTGAAAGGTCATGTATATAAAGAGCCATCATAGTCGTGTAATAAGCTAAGGATTACTTCAATAAACTACGTTCCAAACCTTGTCACTCATTGACCAGAACCCTAATAGAGCACCTTGCATCTTTTAGTGATGGCTACCAACACCATCCCAATCTGTTCCAGTGGTGGAAGCCACAGCCTCGGTCAATGAGATTGTCGCTGCCCTCAAGGTCGCTGGAGGTGTGATTATTCGCAGCGCAGTGTCAAAGGAAACACTGGATTAGGTTGAGTATATATTCCCTGTCTTCTATCATCCTGAATATACACTCATGCCGAGTTAGGATCGAAGTTCGACCGGGTCTAGAGAACGACACAGCATGGAGTGGTTCTCTCTTCCCAGCCCAAACCCGCCGCACCACAGCTGCGCTCTAGAAGTCGCCGACCTATGCGCGTGAAATCGTCATGCACCCGCTATTCTAGGGTGAGTAAAACTAGATGCTAACAGAAAAGCACTGGTTCTGGGCTGGTGACTAGAAGCAATGGGCCGTCTCTCGTCCGCAACTCTCCAAAACCATTGTCTTCAGCATCGGGCCCGGTGCCACAGCGCAACCTCTACACCGTGACGACTCGATCCATCAGCGTGTTCCTAAGGCTGTGGATGTGTACTCCGAGGGCCGCGAAGGTTTGCTACGCGATAGTAGCATTGGATTCTTTGTGGCCGGCAAGAAAGCTACCAAAGCCAATAGCGCCACTCGATTCATTCCAGGAAGTCACCTATGGGACCACGACGCCCCGCCAAATGAGGACTTGTGTGACTTTGCAGAGATGAAACGTGGTGATGCATTCCTGATGATGGCCTCGTGTTTCCATGGTGGATCTGCCAACACCACGGCCGATGAGAAGCGACTCATTTTCTCAACCTTTATGACCAAGGGCTACTTGCGGCAAGAAGAGAACATCTATCTCGCCGTGGATTTGGATGTCATGAAAAAATATCCAGTTGAGATTCAGAAAGTCGCTGGATACAGCCTTAGCGAGCCATTCTTGGGATGGGTGGATTCAGCAGACCCTCGCAAGCTGCTGGACAAGGAGATGCCTACCAATACCGACATGTGGACAGGCATCGAGGAGCCGAAGGAACTCATCGCGGTCTAAAGAGATCTGTTGGATTGATTGAAGATCTGTTGAGTATACAGCTAGTCTTCCACCTTATAATGGATTGATAGCAAAATGAAACCACCTTCAGATAGTTCCCCGGCGCTTCTCAAGTCTTCGTACCTAATCCCATTACTCGAATAGCTTCAATTTCATCTTCTTGATCAAAACAACCAATCAAAGACCTCATGCTTAGCATCTGACCCCTCGTCCAATAGCGGATGATAAGGGGGTCTGACCGTGCGGGTGGATATGGATCTGGTGAATGGGCCAGCAGCCCAAAAAGTGAGCACAGTCTTCTGGCATTCTCAAGCATCACAAGCCACCAAGTTCAACCCATGGGATCAGATCGGTAGGCATTGTATGTTTTGAAAATTAGGCAAGAACTTACAACCTTCTCAGAGTGAGAACAAAGATTTTTTTTTCATCGATCACTGGACTTGGGTATATGCTGGTAAAAGCGGTGTATCGTATCCAATAAGCACCCCTTCCTCCATCCCATGTTTATCTGTCGAGACATGGAGCGGTAACTTACCACTAGACGGGGGTTATACTGAGTGACCCACTTTTCCTTATGTTTTGTATTGTATTTTGGTATTATGGGCATTGGGTAGTGAAATACGTTAAACCTAATCTCTGCAGTCAAACAAATCGGGCCAATCAAAAGGCAGAATTTTCTGTCATCCGAAAATCCTTCACCCAGATTACCCAGAGAGCCTGCGCTGATTTGTTTTATTCCGAATTTGGCTGCTAGACTGACTATACTGTAGTATCGAAGATCCTCATATCCTAGTACTAAGTTACCAACACCTCGATATGGCTCTTACAAGGCCCAGTATACGTGTATCAATGTGAACTCAGCGTCTTTAGACTTGGCAATAATAGGATTATACTATTGGATTAATTCGTAGACCCTTCAGACAACAGTAATATTAAGTAGAAAGGGGACAGTTCTTATAGTATCGTTCAATCTACATATTTATATATTCATCTCAAGAATTGATTTATTAGATGTAGCATTTTAAAAGCAAAAGATTCTTTTTATTTGCGTCTTATAATATATTGCCTTTTACACTTAGTACTTAATATCAAAGCTATAGGCTGATTCGTAGTGCATAGCCCAGTATTTGTCCCAGATAGCCGACGTAATAGGGCCAATCTTGCCGTCCTTGACATGCTCACCATCAAGCGATGTGATGGGCATGACACCCCCGGCAGTTGAGCAGATGAGGATCTCATCAGCAGTGTATGCTAGTGCTGTGGGCACAACCTCCAAACGCACCTCGTAGCCTAGGGCTGCAGCAGCGTCGATGACACTCTTGCGGGAAATTCCTTCGAGAACACCACGGTCAGGAGTGTAGAGAACGCCATCTTTGATAAGGACGATGTTGTAACCAGATCCTTCGGTAATGTTGGCATCTCCATCAGTCAGGAAAGGGTGCATGGCACCACGATCATTGGCCTCGATCAAGCCTCGCACGAGATCACCCCATTGAAAATTCTTGACGGTGGGGTCCATGGAGCCAGGGGGGCATCGTCGGACAGTTCGTGAAATGACGGCGCTGCCGCCAGTACGTTGCTCCTCGGGTTCAGAAATCCAGGCGTAGGGTATAACGAACAAATACAAGTTGTTCTTAAGTTCTTCTAGCTTGCCGCTGCGAACGCTCTTAAGGCCACGGGTGACAATAAGCTCAACGTAAGCGTCGCGGATACCACTCTGGGCAACCATGTCGATCAAGATAGTCTTGATCTCCTCCTTGGGGATGGGGAATTGAAGCTGCAGCTTCTTGCAGCTTCGCTCTAGTCGGTCGACGTGATCATCGAGACGGAAAAAACGTCCATCCCAAACAGCTGGTACATCGTAAGTCAAATCACTGTGGAGGAAACCCTGGTCCAACAAAGGAATGCGAGCCTCATTGATAGGAGTGAGCTCGCCTTCGATCCAGGCGACTCCTTGAGCAAGGGGGTTGCTGCTTGCTTCAAGGACAGCGGTGCGCTTGGCATATTCGGTAAAGACTTTTTCCATGGTAGACATCTTGAAGGCGGGATATCAAGTCTGCTGATTCTCTTGATTGGGCGATGAATGAAGACTTAAATCAGGAGATCCGAAGGTATTAATAGGCACAATTATTACACATAATGATTCGAGATCTGTTGTCACTGGCCCCATGGAAAGCCATAGCGAGAATCTTTAGTGTTATCTGTACCTGTTCCTTATCTGTATCTGTTTCAGTAGCAAAAGGTGGGTAGACAATCAAGTGACAGCGAAACTCCGCAATTGTTTATTATCGAAGATCTTATCTGTCGTCGATAACAAGGCCGAGAATTATCAACACTGGCTTATAGTAAGTCACAGCGAGCTCCCCTATATCGTAAGTTACGTTAACTATCACCTCGGCTAAATGACATAATCAAGTGGCAGAAAATCAAACCAAGTATATATTTAGTGTTTAAAACCATACATTACTTTCTTGTTTTTAACCCCTCTTTTCGCCAGCCAATGTCATCGAGCAAGTCGCGTTTCTTCCTATCTGCGCCTCTTATCCGCTGACATACCAAAACCTATATCAAAACCTATTACTAGCTTGTAGTAGTTATATTCAGCAACCACCATCGCCGGGGCACCGAGGCACATGACATACACGGTGGAGCTCACAGAGCTGAGTAAGCTAGGTAGGTCAAAATTCTCAGGGGATTCCATGTATTCTATCTTCAGACGATATCTTGAGACTATCCCTGTTCTATTGGTCAGATACCCAATACCAGTCAATACCTCAAATTCCTAAAACCGACATCACTTTGTGGTGGAGATTCGGTTTGGGGAACACATGTGCAATACAATACCGAATTAACAAAGGCGGTAAGGTAAGCCCATATTATCTAACTTGGCTGAGGTGATAAGGTGATATCTATGGCCCACCGTACGTAAGTTTCTGCCATTCGTAGGTTGTTTTTTTATAGAATGTGTCGGCGCTAGATATAAGAACGCAAGGCAACATCTTTCTCGGAAAAGCCCTTACTCTTATAACCCCAACACCTGGCCACTTCAGGAGCGATCAACAGCATATTGTCGTGTGTAACAGAATAAGTTACTCGCAATGGCGCAAAAAAATGTGGTTATCGTTGGGTACGTGTTGATGGCTTGCTTTTTCCGAGTTTGTGCTGACTGTGAGTTAGTGCTGGAGTTGCTGGGTTGACAACGGCCCTCCTTCTTTCCAAGGACCCCAAATACAAGATTGTTGTAACTGCAAAGCATATGCCCGGTGGTTATGACATTGAATATGCTTCCCCATGGGCTGGAGCAAACTATATGCCGTAAGCTGATACCTTTCAAGGCTTTGGTGAAACAGTGGTTGATAAATTGCGGCTTTAGTGTTTCTTACACTGGTACCGACTCAGCAGAATGGGATAAGAACACCTGGGGTCCGCTGGAGGAGCTGGCCCGCAATCACCCAGATGCCGGTATCCATTTCCAAGAGTGTCGGATTCTCAACCGGGCCAAAGACAGCCAGTCTGCCACGGCGGCCTGGTTTGCTAAACTGCTCTCGCCCAACCCGTGGTTCGAGACGTCGTGCCCAAGGTGAATGCGCCCATATAAGGTGTTTATTCAAGTATACTTATCATTGATGTCTCAGTTCCACCCGCTTCCCAAGAGTGAGCTTGGCCCTGAAATTGATCACGGAGTTTCCTTCATGTCTGTCTGCATAAATACGGCCATCTACCTCCCTTGGCTCGTTTCGCAATGTTTAAAGCGCGGAGTCATTTTTAAGCGCGCCTTTTTAATCATATTCTAGACGCCACAAGTCCTGGTGTCCATCCGTTAGACAAGGTTCATGTTGTCGTCAACTGTACTGGACTCATGGCGAGCAAAATCGGTGGTGTCGAAGACAAGGCTGTTGTGCCTGCTCGAGGACAGATTGTTGTCGTCCGCAACGACGCTGGAAGAATGCTAAGTATATCGGGAACCGACGATGGAGACGATGAAGCGTGTTACGTTATGACAAGAGCGGCTGGTGGCGGCACAATTCTGGGCGGCTGCTACCAGAAGGGTAACTGGGATGGCAATGTTGACCCCACCCTTGCAATCCGGATTATGAAGAGGGCGGTGAAGCTCTGTCCTGAGTTGACAGACGGAAAAGGGATTGAGCATCTGGATATTGTTCGTCGCGGCGTTGGTTTGCGGCCGGTGCGAGAAGGTGGAACCAGAATCGAAAAGGAACGCATCGGAGGCGTGACAGTGGTGCACAACTATGGTGCAGGCGGAGCCGGATATCAGAATTCGTATGGGTGCTCACTGGCAGCGGTGAAGCTGATTGAGGAGGCTGTGGCTTCACAATCGAGGCTGTAGTTGCAACCCTGCATATCTTTTACTAAGCAATTCCTTTGTGCTTATTCTTCGTGTATAATATTGGCCCGAGAATTTTGACTATATAACCGGATCGCAGAACTAAGTCAATTGATTTCCTCTATGAGTCTTTCGAAGAAAACAACATTTTACAGATGTATAAAGGACTTCTTAATCCAAGTCTAACCATATACAAAAACTCGACAAACTCGACTATGACTTCCAACACCCACGACATCTAAGATTTCGAAAACAACCTAGAGGAATTAAATAACGCTGTACCTTTTCAGATATTTAATTTAAAAAGGCATTTTTCTATATATTTTTCCCCAAAGCAGAGAATCTATCAAGAATGACGGGGTGTTCAAAGTAGCATCTTGGCTCCTTGATTCGATCTCGTAATGTTGATCTCGGCATGTCAAAAGCGCGTGCAGCAGCGATCTGGGATGTTTCTGGCATTCTCAAAGTGGATCATTCCTCTAGGCTCAATGTATCCCATAATCGTATTTTCTAAAGATAAGCATCGGGTTTTCACTTTCTCCACCATTGCTCGCCAACACCTTCCGAATTCCAATGATTCTTAATCCTCCTATACCTCGCTGTTGCCTTCCAGTGTCATGTCTGCGGGGAATACGCCTCTATCTGTCTTCATCTACTTCGACTTACCTCTGTTCTCTGCATCGGGATTCTCGCCCTATCGCTAGATAACTGGGTCCATCCCTCTCCAACCCCGCATTATCGATTATCGTGCATTATCGCACACTGTATTGAAACTGATCAGCTATAGCCTATCCTCAACATCGCTCAACGTATGATTTGCGACATATGATCAGTTGAAGACTAATCAGAAATTATCGCGCTCGCTGTCACTTGCTTCTGCATGTACTGGTTTGATATTTATAAAGATCACGGGTCCTTCACAAAAGCAATTTGAGTATAACACACACTTCAACACACTATCTATCGACGCTCTGTTTCAAATGAGTCATGTCGACTGAAAAGCCTAAGCTGCGAGAGCTGCCCAAGGGCAGTTCTCCTGAGGAGATTCTCAAAATCATGCGTGAAGACGGCGGTGTTATTATCAAAAACTTTCTCGCCCCTGACCAAATCTCACGCTTTAACGCAGAGATTGCCCCTGCCATGGAGAATCTGAATGCAGGCTCCACGCATTCCGACAAGTTTATTTCGAGCTTCCACGGCAGCAACACAAAGCGCCTAACAAATCTTCCAACACTCAGCCCAACCTTCCGCACTGAGATTCTGGACAGTGACGAAGTTCATGCTATTTGCGAAAGTGTGTATAGCGAGGAATGCAAGAGCTACTGGATGAACACCGCGCAAGTGATTGAGATCGGCCCAGGAAATGTCGCGCAGCCTCTTCATCGCGACCTTGAGAATAACTACCCCTTCATTACCATGGGTGAGGCAGGCCCAGAAATCTCTTTGAACTTTCTCATCGCCTTCACCGATTTTACCGACGAGAATGGAGCCACGAGAGTTATTCCCGGTAGTAACCATTGGCCGGATTATAATGACCGCGGAACCCCCGAAATGACTATCCCAGTTGAAATGAAAGCTGGGGATGTGGTTTTGGTGTCGGGAAAACTTGTACACGGTGGAGGTGCCAATAGAACAACAGATTCCTATCGCCGGGCAGTCGCCTTCACGTTCCAACCGGGCTATTTGACACCCGAAGAGGCTTATCCCCACCTTCTCAAGCTGGATCTAGTCAAGTCCATGAGCCCGCGAGCACAGAAGATGGTCGGATTCCGCAGCCAGTACCCGAATGGAAGCCCAGGTCTGTGGCAGGTTGATTACAAGGAGATTGGCGATTACTTGGGGCTTTGAGCTGTCGTCGTAATTTTCGATATTTATATATATGGAAGGTGAATTTGGAACTGTTGGTATCACCAGCTAGGTACTGTGTACACAGTTAAGTGGACAGCATGTATGCTCCAAAAGCAGGAAGTAAATTGATTGATGTAGATCGATGTGTGTTCCAGGTCCTCGTCTAATGCCCCTGAATCCATACGGCGGGAGCCGCAGCTTAGCAAGATTACGTACATGTCTTTGCTTATTCTGACGGGAGGATATGTTCCGACAGGAGCAATGCTATACAAAATTTTAATCTATCCTAATTTCGGTAGATACATATTATACTGAGGTAGTTAAAGTTTCTTTTACATGGATTTCATTGTCGTTAGTGTTGTGATATGAGGCAGTTGCTGCTCAGAAACGAAGCCGCAACATCGGAAATAATTCCTGTCCATCTATACGAAGACCAAGTTGATTTCCATGTTTTATATATAGCCTCTTGTATCCCCTCAGAAATAAGAAGAAAACAAGCTTCCTTTTGAACTACAACAGGCCTGGCTTGGCCCGCGTCGCGCCGATCACCACTGCCACGTCCCTCCCCAGATGGTAACGTAGACTTGCCATGTCTAGGGCAGGATCGGTCCACTCGATTGGCTTGGTTTTCTGAGATGGTGCGACAGTACAAGAAACCGAAGCGGCGTCTGTGTGCATGTCAAAACTCCAATTGCAACCACTCGCGGCGATACTCACGTTGTAGCTATCTCGAGAGAGAACCAAGGCCGCCAGCTTGGGACCCTCGCCGTGACGTCCCACAAGAAGGTCGTGGGCACCGTGGACATCTTTGGTTGAGAATCCCATAGCTAGAGCATTGACGGGTAGTTGCATGCATGCATTTGCGATCGTGATCCGACCGGTCTTTTTTTCGTACTGAATGAAACCCAGTGCGCGTCGATTCTCACGCTCCGCTGGCTGGTCGGCAAGGTTCTGGTCGAAAACAACGATTGAGAGATTGTCACCGTGGTCTTCCAAGAATGGCTGGAAGCTCTGACGGTCAAGATTGAATCTTTCTATGATGGCGTCCTTCCTGCGTTGATTAGCGTTTGTCCAGCGGAAGAGGCCGGCACGTACCGATTTTGATACGTTTCCCGAAAAGCATCTGCTGGCATCCAGTCTTTGACGTAGCTGGGGGAGATGCCGAGAGACACCACGCGTCGGGGCGCTCGGTATGTAGCGAGAGTGGGTTTCTGACTCTGGAGCAGCTCACGTTCAAGCTGCTCGTTCGCCAGGGCCATCAGGCTATCCTCCTCGCTTGCCTCGGTGTCCTGATTGGTTGTCATTCTTGAATATCCCGTAGGTGAATCAAAGTGAGTTGGCTTTGGGAAGAGAGTGGACTGGAGAAGAGTGGCAGTATTCATATTCTGGCTTCCATATTGAACCCACAAAACCTATGACAAATGTTGAGCAACGGTCATCTTTGTATCCTACACTAACAGTCTTTTGATGAGGAGCAAGTGGCTCACTGCCTTGAGACTTGCATGTAGGATTGATAAGCGAACGTTCCACGCGCTCAAGTAGTTTGAAGTTGATGCTCAACGTTGACGGCGTGACTCATGTTTTGCAGGTGATGCAGTAGGCGTTCGCCCACTGCTTCCTGGTGTCCGCTCAATATTGAGTCAACATCATTGCAAAAGATCAACTCAGTGTGTACCTTGGCAACGCATTTACAGGTAACCGAAATCAGCCTGCAGAACTGTGGTCGCACAAACGATTTTTTCTCTTGTATAAGGAAATTGCTCATGATTTTTAGGCATACAGTAACTCATCAGCAAGGAAACTTGTTGGATCCACACAGTATGACCTACGCAATATTTACAAAGAGTAATAGACGGACTCTCATTCTTCTCACTAAGCGCGACGCGCAATACGGGCAGTTGCTGGTGATGTGTATGCCCTATGAGGCCTTTGGGCCGTTCTAGAAAGCGTATGGACCTCACCGAGCCAAGCTTATTTGGCTCGTTTAACAGTTGCTAAAGTCGGCAGTGGTCCCAGGAATCTAATGCTGTTTCGAGGAGCAGGGTATATCGTCGCGAATAACAGGCCAGTTGGCCCCAGGAACGCCGAAAGGAGGTCAGGATTCATCACACATCCTTCTAGGTACTTCGCCTATTCTAAGAAAATCTGGTCTGTTCCCTCAGTTCTACCATATATGTGGGTTGCTCAATGGCAAATAGGATCCACGAATAATCTCCAATCTTCTCCAGATCTGGCTCGGGAACGCGAAACGGGAGATGGGGATCTAACTTATTACTTCCGGCCATTTCCCACCATGTGAGTTGGGTTTTCGTTAGCTAGAATTTACGCCACCATACAGCTGTATAGCAAGTCCCCGTGTGCAACAGTCTTCCCTGAGAAGCACCTTGCTTTAGATCGGGCATAAAATGACCAAAAACATGTTTAGCAGTGACAATGAGCCGTTTTATTGGTTTACCAGAGGGGCCACCTGTAAATATCTATCAAGTTTTGTACAAATATATCTGGATTTAGGCATGTTGCCGAGGGTTGTGTTCTGTGTAAAGGACATGCCGGATCTGGGAAATATGTAGGTAGCTCCCTGCGCGGTCGTAAAGATAGTCGGAAGAGTCTCCGCTAGTTATCCCTAGGCCCTGAGATGATATCCAGAATTTGTCTGCGCACGTAGTAGAGATCCTCTCTGTTATACGTGGTCGAAGACAGATAGAATAGATGCTCCTTAATTGTCTAGCCCGTGATCTGATCTAGTTCTGTGAGGCGTATCTCCACCTAATATAATAGCCTAGCCGGAATAAATGCTGATATATAGAGCATTACGCCTTTATATTGAGTCGTAGGGGAAAGAAGATCTAGGCTAGGCTAGTTGAAGCCCGCTTAAAGATTCTCGGGATTAGGAAAAAGAATACACTCTATTAAAGATGGTATCGAGCCACTAGAGTTAATACGTTAGCCTCCGATAGTTAAATCTAGCAAAATAGTATCGCAATTAGTGGCTAGGAGGGGTGGCGTTATTAGGATATCGGATAAGTTAGACTAAAACTCGTGAAGGTTAATATAGTCTAGACTATAATAAGCTTGGTATATCACGTCGTGGTACAGTACTTTAGATATACCTTTATCGTCGATCTTTATGTTCTGCTGTCGTGGTTATTTGATAACTAAATGAAAGTCTTTCTGGAGAGATTGCTAATAAGGCGTAGTATAAGCGACCGGAGGCTAGGGAAGCCCTTTATAGAATTGAAAGTCTACGATAATAGATTATTACTTTCGATATAATAAAAGTGCTTTTACCTAGGTCGGGCCCACTTTTTTTTGTCCCATAGTGAAGGGAAAATGATACCTTGTGGCCTTGGAGACAAGACCAAGGCTGACCGTCAGTCACCATGCCAAGATATGTCATTGGCACCGCCTGGCCGGAATCTATTTGAGACTTCAGTTAGGTCGATAAGTATAGAAATTTAGCTTGCCAAGATACTGACGAGTCAAGGACGACTATTTAGTAAGATCAAAGACAGTCTACGAAATCGACATGCGTTACTGGTAGAGATGTCTGGGCGCAATCACCGTCTGTTGCAGGAATTTCTAATATGGTCGGGGCCGCGATAGGGCTGGTCGATGATCTTGGAAAGGGAAACGCCCATTGAGACAGGCACAGTTAGCGTGTGTATGGCAGTTCCATGTTGTCAGGCATACCTTACGAATACTGCCTGAGACCGGAATAATGGATGCTCCAGTACTCGAGTTGGTCATTATTGTATAACTTAGCATAAATAGCTATTGTAGTGGTGGAACCCGTGACAGTAGCGTATTGTCACGATCTGTACTGTATCCGGCCAATTGGAGATGTAAATGACTCTGTATTTCATTACCCCTATTTTCCACTATTTATGGGTCCATTCTAGTTACTAAGCTATGCCGTCGGATCATCTATAGACCCGGTTTCATGCAGTATTCGTAAGGTAATTGCGACACGTATTAATGGCCTGAGGTATCGCAAATGCCTTAAGAAGCTTGCATGCAGTCTTTTCTTAAGATAGCATCATCCTACCATCATCAATATGACACAATTTTTCACCAGGTTCTTCTTCCATGATATAGCTTCAATACTAGTGCGATAGTTACCTACAGAGTCTGCTCTCTACGCCTGTACTGGGCATGGGAGTGGTTGGCTGTGCTGTAATTCATATTCGCAATATACATGAATATACGAATAATTCATATTTAATCATATACTGAATAAGCATACATGTTGACTCGAAGTGTGAGGCTACTGGTATTTACCAAGGACGAATGGAGGTCAAGAAGAGGTGTATTTCACTATGTGTAGTGAGTCCATGAAGTGTTGTCTGCCCCCTCTTCCTCCAAATCTCTGATCCTATTTATACTGCTCTTCGGTGGCTTATGGGGGCCGCAATAGCAGTGTAAAGAGGAGCTAGCGGTGTAGGGATGAGGGTAGAGACGGTATAGCTGAATAAGCGCCAGCTGCACTAGGTGTTATAAACCTTTGCTCTGGGACATTTTCCTACCAACTTGTCTGTTTTCGCACTTGAGCAGAACTTCTCCTCTTTGCCTATCTTCTCGGCTCCTTGGGAACTTTCCTCCACTTCTTCGAAGCTGAACGATTTCTCCGGCAACAGATCATACACAGCCTTAGCATATTGGTGGGAAACTCTGAACAGCTGCGCCAAATATTTCACTTGGATCACGGAGTACTCCACCTTCTTAAGCGCGGAGGCAGTGTTCACATGGAGATGCTCCCGGGCTTCGCTATTCATAACCTTTTCATAGAGCGATCGGGATTGCTCGTACTCAGAGGGGCTGCCCTCATGCCAGAAATGCGACTTACGACTCACAGTGCTATCAGCAAGCTGGTATGGAGCTTCGGCAGTATCAGGGCGGAACTTATTCACGAAGCTGTTTGGTGCATACTGCGCATTTCCGGCGTGGTTCGCGTCAACTCTCATTTGACCGTCGAAGTTCAATGAAGCGTAAGAAGATGCCATGAATGGACAGTTGACTCGAGGAAACATCAGAAATACGTCTTTGCAAAGGATATGAAAACTAACCTGGAATCTGATGCCAGTTGACTCCGATTCGATGTAGTTGAGCATCGCGATAGAAGAAAGTGCGAAATTGAAGAAGAGGATCTGGGCTGTCTTCAATCCCCGGGACCATGCTGCCTGGAGAAAATGCAGCCTGCTCCACATCTCTATGGAAGTTCTCCGGGTTGCGGTTCAAAACCAGCTTGCCGAATTCGTGCAACTTAATGATCATCATGTTAAGCGAAGTGTGTACATTGGTAGATAAGAACACTTACCGGGAACTGGCTCTTGGGCCAAACTTTGGTGACATCAAATGGATCAAATCCAAGGATATCTGGGTCAGCCTCGTCCGGCTCCATGATTTGAACATGCGCAGTCCAGGTAATCTCTTCGCCATTTTCAATGGCACGCCAAAGGTCACGCTTTGAGTAATCGGGGTCTTCTCCGCTAAGTCTCATTGCTTCGTCGGCAGTAAATTGTTTTTGACCCTGATTGGCGAGGAAATGATACTTGATATAGACGAACTCGCCGTCCTTGTTAACCCTGTGAGGATGTGGGTTAGCCGTTCTGTATATGTGATAATATCCATATCAATAACCGCACCATTTGAAGGTATGGCATCCGTATCCGTGGTTATGTCTCCATCCCTGCGGTGTACCGTGATCACTAAAAAACATCATCCCGGCATGGTTACTATGTCCAATGTTAGACACTTCGCTTAACTCGCTTTTCTCTTCTGAGCCTATTCTTACCCTTCCGGTGTGTTAGCGAGGAGATCAAACAGCGAGTTATGGTCGAGTAAAAAATTCTGTGGGTTCCGATACTGGGAGCGGATGACATCCGGGCCCTGGATGGGATCACGGCAAAAGAAGACAGGCTTGAGATAGTCAGTAGCAGTAAATAATAGGAAGTATGGAGAGAAGTACAAAATTCAAACCGACAATATCATAGTTGCCTTCTCCAGTGTAAAATTTGATGGCGAAGCCACGAGGGTTTCGAGCCAGATCTGGAAACTCGCGACCCAGAGTGACAGTTGAAAATCGAGTGAACACTGGGGTTCTGAGGCCGACGCTTTTCAAGAAGTCGGCCTTTTTTACTTTAGTCAAGGTTGTGGGGAATGGTTCTTGTGTAAACCAACCTTGCAATGCGCCGTGATATCTTTAGTTGTCTCGAAATATCCGAAGGCTCCACTACCGCCTTGGGAAGGTCAGAAACATTGCGGTATGGCAGTACCAAAGACGAACTTACAAGGATGAACCATTCTCTCCAGATTCTTCGATCGGTTGAAGTGCTGCTGTTTCTGGAATAGATGGATATCAGAAGCCACAGGTATGCCTCCGACAGTCTTGCTGTGAGCTGGATCCGGGAAGGGAATGCCCTCGTTACTTGTGAAGTAGGTGCTATCATCCTCTCTTTTACCGTAGCCTTGCACACCAGTAATTTTCGCGGCTGTTCTTGCGGGGCCATCATTAGCTCCTTGGAACAGTGATGAAAGCTGGTTAGCCCTGGGGTCGATCCCCACGGAGCCAACTGCCTCGCCTAGGGCTTGAAGGGGGTGAGCGGCCATGATTAAGTCGAAATAATTGTCAATACAGGATCTAAGGATGTCTGCTGGTACTGATAACAGGTAGGGATGCTACGGCTTTTATGTTGCTTCGGAAATCATCGACCCCATACTCCCTTCCAAGTAAACCATGTAAAACCATGTAAAATCAAGAAAGAAGGAATCATTATCTTGATCTGAAGTGAACAGTAAACTTGATATTTTCACAAATTTTCATGGAAAAGATATCGAGGTAGGGTCGAGGCCTCAAGGGCTAGCATTTTGCTCGTCATTTCGCTTGCCATTTTGCTTGTCATTCTCACATCATCGATAGCTCTACGCCGCATTAGGCAATCTGCTTAGCTTGGCGCGAACCCACACTCCGCAAATACCACCAATCGTGGTGGAACAATTACTGTATTGTGGATAATGACTTAGCGTGATCCAGAAGACGTATACCGTTGGCTCGCTTTCAAAAATAGCTCTAACGGCACTTTGTGCTCAAAGCGCTGTAAAGATCCAAATATCGGATTGAATCGATGTTTTTTGAGCACACAACCGCCCGCATCACAAGTTGACTTAAACTACATGCGTAGTGATTACACGTTAAACAGCTTATCCCTCCACGGAAAATCAAAATCCAACAATTTAAAACACCTCTTCCTTCAGACAAATGACTCAAGTGGTTTATCACAGGCGGGTCCTGCCGAGTAAGAAGCGGGACGGCACCTATAAACCAATCCAGATACATTTGGCTCTTATTCCTGGTCTGAATCACAACTGCATCACGCTGGCAGCTGTCATATCGCTCACTTGTCATATACCGGATTTGCTGTATCAGAAAGTGTGGACGGAAGGGAGCAAGGTCTTGCCGCAATTTCAACTCCGTCATTATGATCCTTACCATCACCTTTCTTCTAATTCATCATGCAAATAGGTATGATCTAGACTTCAAGAGCGATTTGCTTGCATGGTTTTAGCGAAGATGTTTGTATCTTTACGTTAGAATTATCGTGAGCCTAAGAGACCATTAAGAGCTAGTGACGCATTTACCTACTATTATGACCGAATTACTGCCGCCCAAAGACTATTCAGCACCTCCATGCCTGTATTCAGCCATGTTCATCCCTACGCAATAAGGAAGGGTCAGAATCATCTTTTATACTGCCGATGTCGTCCGCAGTACCTGCAATGCTCTATAGTCCTCGTTCCCTGACGGTGTCATCATGTAGCATATTAGGCCATCAATCGCTGATCCATGCGGTAACCTTAACGGTTACCCCAGGAAGTCCACTTTCTCTGTACTTTCTTTGTTTCTTTGGTTGGCGCCTCGGAGGGGAGCAGTACGTGCAGTGGCCCGCACTTTCTGCTTTGCTCCTCCATTCTCTCTCCTACCCTTTAGAGCACATTTGCAGGCCGGATTTTTATCATTTGCAGCTTTTCTGTCCTCCAAATGCTCTTCGTTTTCCGTGATCCTACTCATTTAGCAGCGTGGCGAAAGTAATCAGAGTGACATGATATGTTCGGTTACGAAGTCGAGCCAATGAACATATGATCAAGGAACACAGGGTCTGCAAGCCAGCCATTCACATTTAAATGTCAAAATTTTTCAGAAGCCTGCCTTCGATTGCCATTCGGTTCCAAAATGACGGCTGGGTATATACAAGGCCACTGACGCGCATTGTCGTCATCTAGTATTGCACGTTAGATAGATATAAAAGAAGCCCACAATGTCCACAGTAGCTGGTAGTAGTAGCATTCAAAAACTGCAAACTTGTACCTCAGAATCTTCAAGCTTTCAACTATGTCACGTCACGTCTGTGTTACTGCCGCGGATGGCCACACCGGCTACGCTATCATGGAGCTTCTATTGACAAATGAGAACTTCAGAAATGCCGTTGACTCGGTCACTGGGCTGTCTCTTCAGCCCCACGGAGAAACTTGCAAAGAGCTATCCAAGCTCGGGGCTAAGATTGTCGCACACGAGCCGGGTCGACTGAGAAAGATGGTGGACTCCCTTAAAGCGACCGGCGCAGATACATTGTGTCTCATCCCTCCTGCACGCGAGGATAAGCTTGACCTGACTTTGGAACTGATCGATGCTGCGGAAAAGGCAAACGTACCTAACGTTTGCTTCATCAGCTCCGCTGGCTGCGATCTTGCGGAACGTAATAAGCAACCAAGACTGCGAGAATTCATCGACCTGGAGACACGTGTTTTGTCCAGCAAGGGCAAACCATCCACGTCGACCGGCCACTCTCCAGTTGTGATTCGGTAGGATGGTATTGTTCAGGGAAGTTGAACTTTGCTAATTTGGGAGCCCAGTGCCGGATTTTACGCCGAGAACCTCCTTCTGTATTCCCAGCAGGCGCAAGAAGAAGGAGTACTTCCCATTCCGCTTGGATCTAACCATAAGTTTGCGCCAATTGCATTAGGGGTAAGTAATCATCATTCCCAAATGAACATTTACTGACAAAGTCAATAGGACGTCGCCCAGGTTGCGGCACACGTCCTCTGTGGAAAGGGGAAACATGGATTTAGCGATCAACACCGTGGCCAATTAATCGTGTTGACAGGTGAAGTAGCCTGGCCCGTGAAAACTGTGTATCGGCGCTAATACCACCCAGGGCCAATGCTGGCGACTGGTGATGAACTTGCTTCTGCTGCCAGCAAAGCATTAGGACAGGAGTTGAGATTTGAAGATATTTCGGAGTGCGTGAAATCAAACCTTTCTTTTGCCAATCCATACATACAAAGCGTGGGCTAACGATAGTTGCAACTGTCAGGTCAGAAGCGAAGAGAGTCCTTCGGTCCCAGTCAGCCAGTGATAATTCGGAGCAGCAGTACTTACTGGAGTATTATTCTCTAGTCCGTGAAGGAAAAGCGAACTACATCTCGACTACGGCTTTCCACGATATCACTAAGTCGCACCCCCAAGAGCCAGACGACTTCTTCAAAGTTTATGCCCAAGAGTTTCGTATGAAAAGGCTGCCGAAGAAACGCAAGACTGGTGGGAAAACTTGAGTGTTCTGACTTTGAGCAACAGTATCGGAACATGCCGTGGTGCAAAAATGCCAGCCATATAGTACACAGTTTATTCCTTTCAATGATTTTGTCGATGGGGCTTTGTTCGCAACCGTAATTCAGTTGCGTCCGTCCGTTATGAAGTATGTGTTTATTCATTGACAGTATTTGACCTTACATGTTGTGTCCAGCGCGGTTGTTGAGCTATCACCGGAAGAAATTGTCACATAAGGATTCTCGTTTATTAAGGCCTTCTGCGTATTGTGAATTTCGATTGAACACGGTATGATGCCGCGGAGTACTTCAACTATTTCAACCAGACATTTAGCTCCGGCAAGTTCGCATTGATCAACAAGAGCTATGTAAGGGGTCGAATTATCCCGTCATATACAGACTTGAACTACGTAGACAATGCGGAGATTGTTCTCAGGGGAAACGAAGCCCAAATTCATAGTAGATGACTGGTACAGCAGAAATAGCGTTTAAATTAGCGAGCAGCCAGTGACCTTTCTCGCACGCGAACCGATTCGCTCTAGATACTTGTAGTGAATAGATGCCCGCCAAGAACCCACGAAAGGATGGAAGGACGTGAAGGCTGTGAGTCTTGGCATCGATTTTTATCAGTTTCAAGAAAGCTATGTATGAAAAACCCCGAAACCGGCTTTTACTTTACTCGAGAAAGACATAACAGTTTAACCCTCTGAATCCCACGCTTTGTTTCTCGGAACGTGCCCGAAGCCACGCTAATCCGATTTAAGAAAAGGCGTAAATAATTTATTTTTCTAATAATGCCTCGTTTTCCTCCTCCTGTATTTTGTTAATAGCCTAATTACTATAGTATTAATTAAGAAGAATAACCTAGACTTATTAAGCTATTAATTAGAATTAGAATATAGAGGTTGAATTGGATCTTTAAATCTCTTATCTCTCCCTGTACGGGGACCAAATCTTTTAAGCTTAAGTGAGTCTCTTTAGCATACAAGCTATCTATAAAAGTTCTGGTTATAGGGGAAGAATCATTGTTTCCTTATAATCATCTTCCGCAATTCTTTCGGCACGGTTCGACACTTTTGATTTAGTTAGTTAATATAGGTAAGTTCTGAACAAAAGTTTTCAAATTAATGTTACATGTTGCCTTAAAAGGTGAGGATAGGAGTCCGGAATATATTGCTAGAAGCAATCTCGGACCTATTGTTCAGATTAGTCACTACATATTCAACGCTTGCTCGCGCTACTTGTTTATAACCTTCCTGACGTATGAATTGCGTAATTTAAAGCCGGTGGCAACCACATAACGTGATGACTGGTTATTCAAGATATTGGTCTAGAACTAAGCTCGACATGTGAAGTCATAAAAGGCACGGGCTATCTAGGAATGCGAGAATGAAATTGCACCTAGGTGTCATGAAACCAACTTTGCTCCTGTGGGCAAGCATATAAAGGGCTGTTCAAGTGAAAAAGGGTACAAAGTTCAAGTATTGGGTGTAATTTATTGCAAGAAGGGTTTTAAGGTATCTTTCATTATTGCTAGCCGAGTGTCGGCGACAAACCTGTCAGCGCTGGACAAGGCATCATCATCACTTCATTTGTAAATCAACCTTCCGGGGCGTCATTTACAAGCACATGATGTAGATTCACCGTCATAACGCTCATAATATCAACGGCGCAATCAATATTTATTGCTAAAGTGATATCCTCGTCTTGACATTTCTCCATCTAATCCACTCTACCCCCAATACGGACGCTTAGCATCATGCAATCAGCGCTTAAGCCGGTTATTGGCCCTAGAAAAGAGACCCGTGACCTCACGGGCCGTGTTGCTATTGTATTAGGTGGCGCATTGGGTATTGGGTGAGTGGGAAACAACGAGAGGCCGAAAGAGGTGGCTTCGTGCTTTGCTAACAGGCAGGCAGCTACGAAATATCTCGGGCATTTGTGTTGAATGGCGCTCGTGTGATCATGGTTAATCGAAAGGAGGACCAAGGTGATGAAGCAATCAAGGCAATTAAAAAAGAAGTCGGCGATGATGCAAATATTGAATGGATTCCATGCGACATGGGAGATTTGAAGCAGACAAAGGACACTTTCGCAAAGCTACGGTCTGAGGAAAAGCGACTTGATTTGGTAGGAAAATCCACCTACATTTTATTGCCGCCGGTTAACTTATATATATAGCTGGTGCTATCCGCTGGTATCAATGCGAACCAGTACGGCGAGACGAATGACCGAATCGACCGCCATTTCCAAGTAAACTGGCTGGGCCAATTTTATGTCTGCAACCTGCTTTACCCACTGTTGCACAAAACGTCCAAGTTCCCCGACACACCTGCCCCCCGAATTGTATTCGAATCATCAGAGCAGCATCGCGCCGCACCGAAAGAAGTTCACTTTGCTTCACTTGATGAAATTAATAACGACAAACTGAGTCCTACTGAGCTTTACGGCAGGTCCAAACTTGCAATCATCCTAGGAGTAAAGTACGGTCTCGTAGAGCGCGTTATTAAACCAAACAAGGACAACATTTACGCGCTCTCTGTGCATCCAGGTGCTGTAAGTTCGTTAAGATATGAAGATGAACTTGCGCCATGACTAACAACTAGACTAGGTCAATACCGCCATGCAGCAGCAATGGAAGGAGGCCTACCCAGGTTTGACGGGAAAGCTTATCACAACAGCTATGCTTGCGGTGGGGCGTGATGTTGAACAAGGCTCATTCAGCGCGTTGTATGCCGCAACGAGCCCAGATATTGAAAATAAAGGATGGAATGGATACTACCTGACGGACCCTGGTCAAAAGGGCAAGGAATCTGTTCAAGCTTCTGATCCCGTTCTGGGAGCCGCCCTTTGGGATTTAAGCCAACGAATCATCAAGGAGAAGGTTGGCGACGACGCCGTCGCAGACTGGAGCGCAAGTGTTTAGGATATGTTGGTTTAGGGAAGAGAGGCAAAATGGCAGAATTTTAAAGGAGATAATTGGGTAAGGTCCCGGCTGATTGACCTAGGAAACAAAAGGATATGGCTCTAGCGATGCTTTTCACTACTTCAAATCAGTACCTGAATGTCAAACTATTGTTGTGGGCAGCGGATATATGCTGGCGATTACTAGTCTAAATTTTGCTCTCAACATTGTTTTCACTCATGGAAATCATAGAGCGTGACTGTTTGAATGCTCATTGTAGGTATTGATTACATGTAGATAACCCGAAAAGTATTGATCATGCAACTGATACGGGCTAGCGCCGTCACCGTATCTCTCTCCCATCATCACGGAAGTTTCTTACCTCCAAGTCTCTCTGCCCTCAACGCAAGGAAGCTACATGAAGCACAACTGGTATTCTACAAGACCATCACCACGTACATGGTATAGTCTTAGGTGGCGGCCACTACGGATGGTGACCCTTTTTTTTTCTTCTTTTTTTTCCCCCGTGGTTGCCACTGCTGTACTGGAAATTGCATAGATACAAGCAAGCTCACAGGCTTGTGGAGTCCCCCCCAATTTCCGGACTCTTAAGCGATTGCCAAGATCTACTAGTCGAATGTTAGAGCAAGCTTAGGCTCCAAGCACAGCCATATGAAACATCTCCGCCGCTAACATGAATGTTGAAGGACGGTTGATTTCTGATGGGGAATTTGATTGGTTTTGAACACTACAATCAAAACTATATCCCGCATTACCGCTAAATACTAGTTCCTTGGCCAAGAGACCCTAGCAGTCTAGCATCTCAGGGATTCCTCCCGCCGGACTCATAGCTAGCAAGATTGTAACCTCAAGGGCTTTTTTTCTCTCTCCTTCTCTTTTGACATAGGGCCTCGATAAATTAGCATCGACCAACCGGAGCCCTGTATTTCGAGATTCGGGTCTGTCGCAAGAGTTCCGAACTTCATGTTTCAGTTTAAGATCCATAAGGGTAACCATGGTATTTTTTTAACCGGTTCACTATACACTACCAAGAGAAGCCGGCGGGGAGTACTATATCGATGAAGTCCGAAACTGGTGTCTTAAATGCATATATATAACAAAACCATCCGCACTTTATCTATCGGTTTTTGTCCACGTTTTCCTGTGCTTTTACATGTTGGGTAAATGGTTGAGCCATGCATATCAGATCTATTGTCTTGTTTTGGCTATTTTTTATTCCTGGGTTTGCCTCCGATCCAAACCTCGAGGCTTTATTCAAGTTCTAAACAGATGTGAGCGGACAACATATAGACAGAATACGTGGCTGTGCCAGATATCTCTCGGAATCTCCTGAAATATGGCTATCTGAAACCAGAGCTATGCTCAAATCAAGTCTACAGGTATTCCTTGATGCCAGGAATCCCTCGTCTGCGGTGTATACCGTCGCCAGATGGTATCTCCAGACTTACTTCAGCATGAAGATAGAGGATACTGAGGCAGTACAGATTGTGGAAAGTGAGGTTCTCGGTACTTACGCAACTTTCCAGATTATATTACTAACAATCTTTCAGAGACTCTAAAGCGTGTGGAGGAGTTCCTGGATGGAGGGGACGTGGGTGGCACATCACGTTTATACTGCGATGATACATGGCTCATTAAGCTAGAAAAGTCGGAAGCGGCCTAGGGCTCAGCAAAACAGGAGAACGTGATGAAAGAGAGTCCGGATGGAATTTGGGTTCCTCCTGCAATCGAGCGAGTTGAAGAGTTCCAGGATTTCCTCTGGAAGCTCCGGAATGGAATCTGGGTGAGGAACACGGCTATTCCCTACTGGTCCGATGACTTGGATGAGTACTTCTTTGATGATGCCTACAGCGGCAAGACTTACTGTACCTTCCCCAACGAAAACATGGCAGTTACACAAGATCAAACTATCCCCACCACGGTCACGTTGTACCCAAATAGCTTCACAACCACCAAATACGTCGATCACCTTGGATCCAAAATACCCGAACGAGGCACGTTACTCGAGGATATTCTTCCGCGAAGTGCAACTCTCTATCATGAGCTATTCCATCTCACGCTCTCGAACTCGAATACCCCTGATGTCACGTGTAAGTTGAAGAAATCCAGTATCTAACTCCATGTGCGTTGTCTCTAACTGCTTGCAGACAGTTGGAAAGAGCAGCAAAGATTGCTTGAGCCGCCATCCAACACAAAGAAACCTAAAAGTCTTCGATGAAACTTGGAGCAGCTCATCCGGCGCAACCCAGAAAACTACGTCTTCTTCAGTATTGGTTATTGGTTTTTCCAGCAGTCCACATGGAACAACGAGGCAAACAACCGATGGAGCTTCCATAACGGGGTAGCCGAGTTAGTCTCAATATAAGAAGAGATAATAGGAAACGCAAAGAATAGGATCCTCCAGGGGATCGACAGCGAACAGTTAGAGGACATGGCGGTTGAATTCGATATCTCCAACCCAATAATAATCATTGTATCTACACACGATGCAATGACTTAAAATCACAAATGTCTTCCTTCCAGTCCAGCGGGCCTACTTCTTCCAGTTTAGCACTGAAATCTTCCATTTTAGTTTCCCCTTCAACAGTGTACGGTCTAAATGAGATCGTTCTATACCTAAACTTGGCCTTCTCTGCATCCTCCCAGAAATGCGGCCATAGCATCAACTGAGTTTCTTGGCTATGCAAATATTCTGTTTGAGTGGTCCATAACTTCGCAGGAACATGGCGTTGAAGCAACTTGTGAACTGGGCTTCCAGACCCCATAAGGTATAGGCGGATACCGCTCAGCTTCGCAATTTGGGATTGCTGAGCGTCGGTCACTGGCGTCGAAAAGTAGACCCAGAACAGTTAAACGTATGATCTCTGTAGAGAGGGGAACCAGTTCATCAGGCCGCGGTAAATTGTTTCACGAGAGGATATATGCATTATTGCTCTACTCTCGAGATTCTCCTGGTATATTTGGGTGGAGGGCGAGGCAACAAATTCCCTCAATTCCGAGGTAGTGTACCATACTTCGTAATACGCATTAGTCGGCTAGTGCTTAGTATGGATCTACGACTCACATGTTGCTAGAATAATTATGTGTGGACGTCCCTGGACTCTTGCCCACCAGACCCACTATGGCCTAGAGCATGAACTAGCGGCTGAAAATGTCCATCCCATCGGTTGGTATCGAGCTCCTCGCCAGTGGGAACTTGAAGCTCGGTCCAGACAACGACTTCTGAGTCATTAGACGTTGGCGTATGATCTGCTCCCGGATGAACCTGCCATGAACGAAGATCTTTATTCGATTTGGGGAATGCGGAGGAACAGAATTTACATTGCCTCAGATCGGTGAATATGGGCGTGGACGCTGGAATTCAATCAATCATGGAAAGGCACAAAAGGTTGCTGCATTAACGGGATATATTCGATGCTATTGAGTGAAAGGGGCAGAGCAGAAAGGGAAGAGGGAGGGGAGAAAGAAACGATTTATCAGGTCTACGAGGGTCACGGGATCTCGACAATAAGCCATGTAAAATCCAATGCAGGATACAGAACAAAAATACCGGATACTAGGAACAATTAATCCGCCGTCGGTATAGCCACCTGGACAGGTACTGGTCGCGCATAAGCCACGCGCCACTATCTATATGTACACATATAGAATTGAAGTCCTATATAGATTCCTTCAAATGTATTTTCCAGTACATACGACCACAGGGTGTGGAGAACAGGGCTTCCCGTCCGCTCAGCCGTACTTAAGCCACACGCCGGTAAGTTACTAGTTAGGTGGGTGACCACTAGCGAATCCTTACTGTTGTATGTTTTCATTTTTGAAGTTTGTTAATTATATTTACTTTTTCTTGCTTATAAAGGTCAAGTAGATATTTTCACGACATTCACTGTCTTGAATTTTCTCACGGAAATACGTATATGCATTCGAGATGCTAGCTACTTTAGAAATCACCACCCCCAACACAGCTTTATCCGTCACTGAAACCAGCATCGATTTAGGCCTCGCCCTTACCAGTGGGTAGACCTGCTTTACCCGACCTGTACCTATTTCTTGGCGGGTTTAGGTTTAAAGTTTGGACCTAGGGTCGGGAACGGGGCCTATGTTTTAGAAGAACTACGACTATTATCCTGTTTTTTAGAAAGTATGCTCTCTCTAATCCTAGCACTATAATGTATTAGTCAACTCTTCTAGGGTAACATGTCGCGTCCTATGGGCTTGGACCTCGGCCTATTCCGTATCGTCTCTAAGTTCACAAAATCTGGCGGACGCCATTCAATCTGTCTGCGGCCTAAAGCGCAGTCTGCAGCTCATGGTGTCGCGAGCCGAATGAGTCACGAGAATTGCGTTGTCGCCGCAGTTGTCTAGACCTATGCGATATCGGATTAGCCGTGCTCGACGCCTACCTCATAGGGTTCGTGTAATATCTACCGAACACTAGGAGTGATTCTAGGAGTTCCTTAGACGTATAGCATTAATATCTGGAACAGGGTTGTATGGTAAGGCAAAAGCCCTCGCCTTCCAAAAGCAGCTAAACGTTATAGATTTGGGATATCTACGAAGGCGGTTCCTTGTTCGCTGGCTAAGATCCTGGATTTGACAAGTACAGAACTCGAGCTTACCTTGCCGTCTTCCTCCCCGCTATACAGCCTTCTTACCTGGGGAGACTAACTGACAAATCCTTCTCTGAAGGTAAGTCAAGGCTTTTCCCTATCATTGGTCAAACCCATGTCTAAGACTAACTCTATACTTCTAAGTATCTTACGCTGGGAACTTGAGGAGCGAGAAACATGTCTCCAGAGAGAAGACGAGAGACAGGCTTTTTGCGTCTGCGTAAAATGCTGCAGTGGGAGCCTGACAAGCGTAGTTCTGCTAAGGAGCGGAGGACGAATGGATACATCAAGTATTGTAATGCACGGAAGCACGCTGTAAAATAATACATAGTGTAAGGTTTCTACAATTCGACTAATAAATATGCGAGTGAGTTCAGGGAAATGGTGAAGTATGACGGTGCTACAGCATGGCCTAAGTAGTCTATTGGAGCTGAATAAGAGATTCGGAGATCTCAAATATTAAGCTAGGCATCAATATAAGAACAAGTATGTGGAATGAGTTCATAGGTAAAACCTGCTTTGGACAGTGTACCGTGATTGGCTGGTGTGACAGGCCGATGGTGTGTAAAGAATAAACAAATGTTCAGTAGAAAAGAAAGAAAGGAAGAAAGAAGAGAAAATCCCAAGTCAAGCAGACATCTAACTTCTACTGGACAAATACAGAGTGAAGTCGGCAAAGAGAAGTTCCCCACGTTATCGCGGAGTGACTTCATGCCCCTCCTTTTTGCATTCCGACGTTTCCACCTCTCTCTCTCTCTCTTTCACTTATCACTCTCACTTCCTCTCCTCTACTCTGCTTAGTCTCTCCACACGGTGTCGGCCTCCAACATGGCTGATGCACGGGATTTCGCCGAGGGGTCTGTCGCGCCTGACGGCATTTCCCATACCTCGCCTCAGTCTTCTCCCTCCCAGGCCTCCGCCTCCTCCGAGACCTCAAATCCCATCCCTTGCGAACCGACAGCACCAGGTTTATCAGCCTCCTCAACACACTTGGGTCAGATCAACGCTGCACGGCGGGGAGCTGGCTCCTCGCCACATCCCCAGCCATCGATGAGCGGGAAAGCGACCGGTGGATTGAACCAGGATATCATGGCAAAAATGAAAGCGTTTTCATTGTCCCGGCAGGGTGCTCCATTGCCGCATGCTGCGTCGACGGGGACAATCCCTAAGGCCCAAACGGGCACAGGCGGCGCCCTGGCCGGTCGTCTTCCTCCGAACTCACGGCCCAATCCTCAGAACTGGACCTCTTCGCCATCGGTGCCAGCGTCTTCCCCTGGTTCCGCGTCTCCCCGACCAGGCGGACTGGCGGCAAAGCGCATGAAGCCCGGTCTCAAATTGTCGGATGTCACTGGCCCGCCAACTCCGGCCGCGGGGACCGAACAAAAGTCCAACGAGCAAACCGAGGAATCTGCCTTCACCAAGTACGCCGAGTTTATCGACACGAAAGCAGGAACTCTGAATTTCAAGAATAAGGCTGTCTTACATGGGGGTGGTGTTGAATTCTCATCGGGTCACAGCTTCAAGATCTCTCTGGACGAGGTCGATCGCTTGGAAGAGCTAGGCAAGGGCAATTATGGGACAGTATACAAGGTCCGACACAGTCGGCCACATCTACGAAAACCGGGGCTCGGTTTGAGTGGCATTGTCAGTCGACCGCAGGATCAGGACGACACTAATTCGGAAGCTGGATCTACTCAATATTCCGGTGTGATCATGGCGATGAAGGAGATTCGTTTGGAACTGGACGAAGCGAAGTTTGCACAAATCATCATGGAGTTGGACATTCTACACCGTTGTATCTCTCCCTTTATCATTGATTTCTACGGGGCCTTCTTCCAAGAAGGTGCGGTCTACATGTGTGTCGAATTCATGGATGGTGGTTCGATCGACAAGCTCTACGAGGGTGGTGTTCCCGAGAACATCTTGCGCAAGGTCGCCCTGTCTACCATCATGGGATTGAAGTCGTTGAAGGATGACCATAACATCATACACCGCGACGTGAAACCGACCAACATCTTGGTCAACAGCAAGGGCCAGATCAAGATCTGCGATTTCGGTGTCAGCGGAAACTTAGTCTCTAGCATTGCGAAAACCAACATCGGATGTCAGAGCTACATGGCCCCCGAACGAATTGCAGGAGGCGGCATGCAGCAATCCGGAGCGCCCAGTGCTGGTACATACAGTGTGCAGAGCGACATTTGGAGTTTGGGATTGTCCATCATCGAATGCGCCATGGGCCGATATCCATACCCACCAGAGACATTCAATAACATCTTCAGCCAATTACACGTGAGTATTCTGCCTGCAATCTTGCTGCTCATCTTTCTAATCTGCCACCCAGGCTATCGTCCATGGTGATCCCCCAACTTTGCCTGCCGAGGGTTACTCCGAGGAAGCCCACGCATTCGTCCGGGCCTGTCTCGACAAGAACCCCAACAGCCGACCGTCCTACAACATGCTGCTTCGCCACCCCTGGCTAGCACCTTTGATGCAGCCACCCACCGAGTCGGCTGATGAACACGCCCCCTCCGACGTACATGATGACTCCGGCTCCAGTGAAAACGGTTCATCTGCTATGACAGAGGACAAGGAAGCTGCTGAGTGGGTGAACAAACAAATCAAGCTCCGGGAAGACGGCTTGCTCCGTGTCACCGAGAAGCCAGCACTTCATGCCGTTGCGCTGGACAAGGTCGGCACGGGCTCCGAGAATGACCCCAACATTATCCCTCAGACGGACTAAACTTGGCCATGGTCCGATTTCCAATCTTGCATTTCCCTCCTACTTTCTCCGAGGGGCACACTTTACGGCGCAGGCGCCGTCTCCAACGACTTGAATGCCTCTTCTACCGACGAGTCTGGTCACTGGCATCTGCAGGGGCGCGACTGCACTATCGCAACCGGCCATGTACGTGTAATTTTCTCCTTGTTGCTCATTCTGCATCTGAGAACAAAGATTTTTGAAGTGAACTCGGTTTCGACACCTGCGTCCCTGTACTATGGGCGCAAGGGACAAACATATTTAACTCTTACATGTTCCACGATATCTCTGAATACAAGCATTTGAACTGTGATCTTCGACAATGCGCCCGGACTACGTGTTCTGAAATCATGCATGGAAGTATTTCATTAGAATCGTAGGCTTCTCATATACATATCGCCAAAAGTCATGTTGAATTCGTAAGGTCCACCGCGTCACACCCAGTCCCATCGCTGTTGAAAATGAAACGACCTTCTTTATTAACTCACGCTTCGCCCCAGATCTCATCGGCGATCTGCCTAACAAGGCTCAGCTTGTTCTTCTGGTGCTCAACGAGGAGAGGATATCCGCTCTCGTGAGTACTGAAGCCACACTGTGGACTAATACAGACTCTCTTTAGTGCCTCCTCGCGTGTCTCTCTAGAGCCAGAAGCCACAAAGTCTGCCGCCTTGAAGATGCGTTCCTTCATAACCTCCTTGTCCTCAAGATCCCGCAGCTTAGTACTGATAGCACCGATGACCACGTTCTTGTTCTTCGGCAAAAATTTCAGCGGCTCAAATCCACCAGCCCGCTCAGTGTCGTACTCGAGATAGAATGTGTTGACGTTCAAGTTCTCGAACAATTTCTTCGCGATGATATCATACGATCCCTCGGAGAAGTGCCGGCCGCCAATGAAGTTTCCACGGCAAAGATGGATGCCAGTGTGCATATCCGCTGGCAGGCCAGCAAGGGAATCATTGTACAGTTTGATGTAAGCATCGAGCAGGTCCTCCACAGAGCCGGTATTGTCCTTGTCCTCTTCCCATCCCTGACGGAACGCATTGGAGCAGAAGTACGCCATGCCGGGGTCATCGAACTGCACGTTGCGCAGACCCGCCTTGTACAAAGACGCCAACTCGGCCTGGTACACCTTCGCCACGTCGGCGAAGTATTCGGCATCGTTGGCATATGCTTCGGGCGTGTAGGCCCGGCCTTGTTTGTAGCGCATGTGGAACCAGGCAGGCGTGATCATCGTCAGCTTGATGTTCGCCCATTCGCTTTCAGGCAGGGACTTTTGCACCAGCTTGAGCTCGTGCAGGTTCGATTGAGACGAAGTGGCGCTGTGGGAGAGCTTTTTGCCGGCGATGACGGAGTCGCCTGGCATCACTTTGCGGTCTTGCTCGATCAGGCTCACTACATCGGGGTGGTAAAGTCTGAACATCGAGGCTTCAGCGTCTTGCAGACGAATTGTCCCTGCGAGAGTTAGCGGAGCCATTGACAATCAAACAGAAGGTAACCTACCCTCAAACTCGTCCCACATCAATCCCCAGAACCGCGTACGGTTGAACTCTCCAGAAGTCACAGCCTTGAAGCCAAGGTCTTGTTGCATCTTGACGACATCGCGAATAGCTTCCTGCTCAACGGCGGGCAAACCGGCGGCCTCCCCGGAGATACCCGTAGTGGCGATTTTCTCGCGCACCTCGAGCAGGTTATCAGGACGCAACAGTGAGCCCATATGCTCGGCGCGGAAGGGGGGAGCACTGTGAAGGTTCGCCATTTTATTATATGGTAATCTGCAATTGATAATTGTCGATTGAACAATTGAACAGGTTCCAGAGGGACAATTCAATACCCCAAACTATGTGGGGTTTCTCCATGTGGAGATGTGGTGCAGATGTGGTGCAGTTGGAGAAGATGGAGATGAACAGGTGAAGATGCTGACTATGCAGATGAGGCTCTGGAGCTGCAATGGAGTAACTTTAAGCTCCACAGGGTACCTAGATATGATTTATTCAGTCTTAGGTATACCTATATACTCCGTGCTCCGTACATATACAACTATCACATTGAAGTATGAGCCCCACATGATATAAGGTTATGCACTACCCTGATGCATTCGTTCTCTACTTAGCTCTTACTATAAAATCGTCTAGATTATTTGCATATACTCTCTATCTCAATAAAATCACCGCATCGTCACCAGCTCCTCGGCGCTAGTAGGGTGGATAGCAACACAGCTATCAAAGTCCTGCTTTGTGGCGCCCATCTTGACAGCGACACCGAAGCCCTGAAGCATCTCACCGACACCGAGGCCCAAGATGTGGAGACCGACAACCTTCTCCTGGGGACCGGCGCAGATTATCTTCATCTCAGTCGGATTCTTAGCCTTCTCCTCGGCGGGCATGACGTCGTAGAACATGGCCGTGAACTTGGTGTGGTAGATCTTGATCTTGTCATCACCGTAGCGCTCGCGGGCCTCGGGCTCCGTGAGACCAACACAGCCGACTTCGGGGTGGGAGAAGACGACCGTAGGGATGTTCTCGTATGAAAGCTTGGATGACTTGAGCTCCGGGGGACCGAACAGACGGCTGCCGAGTTGACGACCGGCGGCGATGGCGACTGTATAGGATTAGCATGTGGACTTGAGGACTACAAAACAATTTTGTATCACGTACCTGGGGTCAGCTCGGCTTGACCTGTCACGTCACCAAGAGCATAGACACCTTCGACCGAGGTGTTCTGGTACTCGTCAACCACAACGTGACCGCCGGCATTCAGCTTGACTCCGGGGATATTGAGGTTCAGGTCCTCGACCTCGGGGGCACGACCCACGGCCCAGAGCAGCTCGTTCACCTCAAGCTCAGAGCCGTCATGGCCAATGAGCTTGAGCAATTTATCCTTGCCTTTGCCGTCACGGATGAGTTGCACTTCCTTGAATCCGGAGTGGTTACGGTGAAGCTTGACACCGGAAGCCTCATACCGATCGGTCATGGTCTTCTGGATCATAGGGTCAAACTTGCGGAGGAAGGTTTCCCCGCGAATGAACATGTGGGTCTCGACATTGACAGCGTTCATGACGCCAGCAAGCTCGACAGCAATGTAGCCAGCACCCACGACTGCAACCTTCGGGGGAAGATCCTCCATCTCAAAGAATCCGTCGCTAGTGATACCGTGCTCGGCACCGGGCACGGAGGGGATGTTGGGCCGGCCGCCGGTGGCCAAGAGGATGTGCGGCGCAGTGTAGCGGGCAGAACCGGAGCCGTCGGCTAGCTTGACCTCAATGGTTTGAGGCTCAACGAAGCCTGCACGACCCTGCACGAGATCAATTCCTTCCCGGTTCCAGTTGCGCTCGTATGCGCCATTGAGCCGCTTAATAACGGCGTCACGGGTGTTCTTGAAGTGGGTGTAGTCCATAGCGATGTTATCAGGAATGTCATAGCCATAGCTCTTGCCAACATGCAGCATCTCGTTAATGGTTGCGAAGTTCCAGGTCATTTTCTTAGGCACACAACTAGACAGAGAAATGATGTCAATTCACCGCATGAAAATAGTATCTTGTCTGTAGAACTCACCCAACGTTGACACAGGTACCTCCTGACCGTCCACTTTCCACAATCAAGGTCTTTTTACCATACCAACCGGCTGCACGGCGAGCGCTTCCACTGCCACCGCTACCACCGCCAAGGACAATGTAATCATACTGCTGTGTTTCCACGGGGGCCATGGTGGATGATTGCTGACTGTCTCGGGTGGAAGATGAAGAAAAGTGTCGAGAGATGGTAGACAAGCGAGACTGGGGGGGAATTGAGTCCGCGGAGGGAATACGGGGAGAGTTGATGGACGCCAGAGTTCGGTTCACAGTCAAAGAAGGAAAGTTCCCAGAGAACTTCAGAGATGAAGAGACGACTCGAAAGTTGATCCGAGATCGAAGGGAGCGGGAGAGCATGGAGGGAAGAGGGTTGTTATGTACAAAATAAGCGGGGGAGAGACAAATCCGATAAAGTGACGATGTCGATTTCTCAGCGCATATCACGTGATAAATCTAGATCGAGTACTTGTACATATCGGTGTTAGCCGTCCAGCGTTAGATCTTCGGTGTAAGGTATTTTGCAACCCGTTAAGTTATTAGCCTGTGACTCGGCATTTCTTACGGGCCATCTACCACTAATTTGTATTGAGTTCAGCTTTAAAGCACCCAACACCCGATTCTACCTAGGTTCACCTACTTTGCTCAGCAATTATGAGGCCAAGTACTGCAGGTAACATATGAGCGAACCGGGACTGTATTATTATGTTGAAAAGTAGGAAATCCAGGAAAGAATGACAAGTGACCAGCACGGCACAGTTGGAAGCATAGGAAACAATCAACTCGCAGCTCAACATCCAGATGACTGGAATAAATCGAGTGTCGAAGCAACATGAGCTTATAAAGTTGAAACAAAGATCAAACAAAGGGAATGTCCTGTTCTGTAGATTTGAATGACTTGGGATATATCGGTAACAGGAAACATGAACCATGTAGGGCAAAGTATAGGAGCAGCAAAGGAATCAAGGGTCATATATGACTCCAGTGAAACACCATTATGCCTGGGTACACTCTCACTGCGAGCAGTGTATGTCGAGTTTTGTAACTTCGTGTCTTAACTCCAGTCTCTCACATAATGAGATAGACATAGAGAACAAAGGGGCCAAATGGCAGCCAGCGCAGATGCCACCCGAGTGTCTGGGAGAGTGCAGGTATATCTGATCGGTCGCGAAACCCAAGAGGAAATGGCATTTGCACACTCTCCTACGCTGCTGTTCCGGGTCGTATTTGCGACGGGAGGATATCTTCGATGGGGTAGGACAGGGACCGAAGTGGGGTTGGTTCGCATGTATTGGTGAAATGGACCGTATGTTAGGAAGAGAGTTGAAGGTATCCTAGACAACAGGTTTCAGAGCCCGGTGGGATCTTCATCTGCGTCTGGGGTAGAACAACGCTCTAGTGGGAGTAGGCGATGACGGCAAAGGAAATCAGGCAAAAACACAAAGGGATGTATACAGAGCGTTCCATTTCGGCCTGGGAGTGCTTCATTTTCGAGTAGGTTGTATACAGTGTAGAGTGTACAGAGAAAGGGAGCGAGAGGGGAAGGGAGTGTGGGGGGAGGCGGTGTGTGTTTACACGTGGGCAGTATCGGATGAGGTAAGCGCGTTGGGGCCTCAACAAAAACATCAACTCAACGTCGACAGAGTAAAGAGTGAGAATATTGTAAATATTTGTATAAAACTCATATTTACGAGAGGGAACGATCAGCTGCGGGGGGATCTGGTAGGCTTGTCTAATAACTTCTGAGACGTTATAAGGTGAACCTGCAGAAGCCACAATATGCATCCCTGTAAACATCGTGCATAAGCACTCTCCCGCTCATGTCATATTGTTTAATCCATATTATCTCGATAGGTTTCTATAAGAATTATAAACAAAGCCTCTTCTGTCTAACCTCCGTCATCCCTTGATAGATCCCAAGTCGTCTAAGACCACAATATGAGTAGTAGCCACGATGCTTCAACAGCAACGATCTACATGACTGTTTTTGCCCCTAGTTACCTACAGTTACTGTTTTCCATCCGAGGGGGCCCTATGTAGGGTAAATAGCAACAGCCTAAATCCTCTACATTCACAAAGGATGAAGAATGCAAGGGGATACCATCCACACTTCCAGTCCCCAATCAGATCAAGTATGATCAGCTAGCATACCTGGCATGAAAACAGGATCCAGCCTTGCCAGCCAATGGAGCAAGGTATCTAGTTGCTCCAAATCTCCTGTAGCCCTGTCATCTGATTACCAGCCAAGATCTTCCCTTGCAACGATCCCCCTTGGGTATACGCGAGTTGATTTTCCAAACGCGTTACAGTTTCTTCAACTCTAGGCCAATTTTCAATCAGCTATTACACCATCGCCACAATGCGTGTTTCCGCTCTCTTCTTCGCTGCCGTCCTGTCTCTGGCTTCAGCCAAAAATATCAATATGCACTGCAACTTTGCAGAGGATCACACTGGCATGGTTCAAGAGCCCTACTGCTGCCGTGATATGGCACCGGCACGAGGAAACTCCAAGGCTAACGAGGCAATGGACTGTAAGTATTTGGATGATCTGACGGTATGCATCTGCTAATGACCTTGTATCTCCCAGGCGATAACCTGAAGCTGCCCCAGTTGTGTGAAGATCAGTCTCGTCCAGCCTGCTGCTACACTATTGTAAGTCGTTGTTCAATTTGAGCCGTGCATCGTTTTTACTAACCTGCTTTCTTTTACTTTATTCAGGGCCCGAAGAAGATTTGCACCTCGCATGCCATCTTTATGGATGCAGAGGATGTTTAGAGGACTGAGACCACGGAGGAACCCGTTGGATAGTTGGATTTTGGGACGGTGGGATGAGACCTTGCTCGCCCCCAGCATTTAGGTGTCAGTATTTGCTGCTGAATAGACATCGGAGAATGTACATCATACTTTGCTTCTTAGATTTCGCTTCTTAGTTTCGCTTCTTGGATTTGAATGAAAGACTGTATACACCAAAGGCCATCAAAGGGATTATATTGAAAGGATTCGTAACAGGCTGCAAAGATATTGACAGCGTAGTCGTGATGCATGAAAGTAAATATAAAGCAATGCTAGAGAATACACCAACGCCTGTTTGAATGCTGAACATGCCGCGTGCGGTCACCGTCGGCACAGTGCTCTCAATCGGATATTACCCCAAGCATCTCCTCAGTATTCCTGCGAAATAGCCGATCCGCTAACCCTGGCGTGGTTTCACAAAGGTTCAAGCAACACTGGGTGAATGGGTTGATATCAACACCAGAAAAACGAGTGTGTGGCCAATCTGTGGCATAGACGACCCGGTCCGGTGCAACAGACAAAAACTCTCGCGCCATACTCTGAAGATCGCGCATTTCATGATCTTGACTGAGCCGATAAGGAGCTGATACCTTGACATATGTCTTCCCACCACGTAAGAGCGAGATCAATGACGAAAATCCCTCAAGGGCGTAGGGGTTGAATGACAAAGTATCTTGACCCCATGACAAAAGCTCCGGGCTGCCAAAATGATCGATGCAGATCCGCACACCTAGCCGGGGCAGAATCGATTCGATCATTGAGACCATCTTGAGGGGGAGATAAACTTCGATGATCCAGTTATGTGGCCGGGCAATCTCGGCATGTTGGAGCAATGTCTCTTCCAGCTCAATCTTATCCATCACTTTTCCTACGGACTTGAGGTTGATTCTCAGTCCGCGTACCCCCAGGGAATGCCACAGTTCCACCGTATCACGTTGGACGGTGGAAGGATCGACAACCACCACGCCTCGGCCGCGAGATGGGCCTGTTTTCTGTAGGGCATCTAATAGACATGAGTTGTCCGTTCCGTAAACCGAAGGCTGCACAAAAACCACATTTTCGATGCCTAGAGCGGATTCAAAGGCCAAAGCTTCGGCCAGCGAATGCGGATTTGGCTTGTATACTGCGGTTGGAGAAACAGGAAACCGGTCTGGTTCCACGACATGCAT
Source organism: Penicillium arizonense (assembly GCF_001773325.1). Classification (NCBI taxonomy): domain Eukaryota; kingdom Fungi; phylum Ascomycota; class Eurotiomycetes; order Eurotiales; family Aspergillaceae; genus Penicillium; species Penicillium arizonense. Next base: position 1,445,019 of record NW_019173282.1, on the reverse strand, counting down.
ATGGCTGTCCCAGGACCTAGGAGGGAGCCTTTGTTTTGGAGATATACTGGTCGCGGCATGATTCCATCGCCGTTGCTCTATACGGGTGGAGAGAGCAAGCGATCTTGATGCAGGGCCTGGAAATATATTCGTTGGCTGAGCAGCTGTCAGCATCTTGCCTAGATCCAAAACTAATGCACAAGGGCCCTTTAGGGGTCAAAGAAATACAAGAGCAAGAAGAAGCCCAGGGGTTATACTTACGGAAGTGCCTGTCCAGCAAGGAGTCGCCCTAAGGCACCTCAAAGATATCATGCCAGCTTCACCGGTCAACGTCCGAAGCCTGTACAATGCAAGCAGAGTTTTTTTCCAATGCAACTGGACACCTCGGCTGTGTCACAGCAACCCAAGGGCTTTTTCCCCACTGATCAGCTTGCGCTTGTGACAAGGGTAAAAGGCTCGGAAGTCGTCCGGGGGCTCTAAATTAATATAGATTGGCGGGCAAGCGGAACCAAGTGGATATGAGTAGGTACGACATAGTAGAGGGTGCCCATGTATAGTATCTATTTACTAGAGAGGGTAAAGTGAATGTACAAATCCAAGTAAATGTACTGTATAATGTCGTGTGAAGTAGTGACGTGAAAGTGCTCAAAGCCCGTGGAAATATCAAAGCTCGGACGTTGACCGAAGCTCGCTCTGTTTGGCCGGGATGCCGAGCACCCATTTTTCCCTCTTCCACCTTTTGCCGACCCCGGATTCTCCTCCACTATGCGATGGGACTTCAATCCCTTTTATACGCTAGTCATTGTGGTCATTGCGTCTGGCGGGATTCCCAAGGGTAAGTCCAGTTGGGTGGCCGCATGGACTCGGGCTCACCTTTCCAGGCTATGATGAGGGTGGCTATAGCGGCAGCGTCACTCTGCCTTCCTTTAGGGCCGATTTCAATCTCGTCCCATCCGACTGGGCCGGGGACGCCGCCGGTCTAGCCAACCGGATCGCGAATATCACATCCTTCAACGTGCTGGGCGCTGCGCTCGGGGCTCTGGTGGTCCTCTATCTGAATGACAGACTAGGACGTCTGGTGGCGTGGCGCTTAGCATGCATTGTGTGGGCTTCCGGCACATTGGTACAGATCTTCTCGTCGGGTATATATGGGCTCCTCTTATTTAGCCGCATATGGGGCGGGTTGGGCGCCGGTGGCCTTACAGTGACTTCCCCGTTATATCTGAGTGAAATTGCGCCCACCAAGACACGGGGCCGGGCGGTTGGGCTCTACATGATCCTGCTCCTGGCCTCTCTGGCCATAGGTGAGTTTGGACCATGTTGTATTTACATACCGATTCTAATTGGTCTCTGGTTCAGGGTTCTTCATCAACTACGGAGCCAGTACTCACATGTCAGTCACTCGAACTCAATACCGCCTTGTTCAGGCTATTGCTCTCATCCCTGTCGGTGTCGCATTCGGTCTGTCCTACATTTGTCCCGAAAGCCCTCGATACCTCGCTTCGAAACAGCTTCATCAGGCCGGATTGGAGGCTCTGGCGCGCCTGCGTGGGAAGGATACCTATGATCCAAGTATCGTTGAGGAGTTTGAGACTATTGATGCACAGGTGCGCGAGCAGGCCTCGGACCTGGCATCTGTCTCTCATTGGGCCATCTTCAAGGAGACACAAAGGAACCCCAATTATCGGCAACGGTTCTGGCTGCTTATGACTATGCAGACCATCGCCCAGTGGACCGGTGGGAACGGCATCACGTATTATGTCACCAGCATATTCAAGGTTAGCCACTGATTTGTTTCAACATCCAGATTCCTGGCGCTGACAAAATACCAGTATGCCGGGCTCACCGGCAGTGCTCAATCCCTCATCTCCTCCGGTGCATACGGGATCACTAAACTGGTTTTCACCGTGGCCTTCTCATGGGGGCTCATCGACCTCATCGGCCGAAGACGCTGCGCACTCGCTGGACTGAGCCTTCAACTAGCTGCACATGTCTACACGGGCATATACATGGGCCTCCGCCCCGAATCAGCACGCAACCAGAACGCCTCGAACGCAGCGGTCGCCTCGGTTTTCGTCTACGCCGTGGGCTGGTCAATTGGTCTTTGCACAATACCTTACCTCTATGGTACAGAGATTTTCCCCACACGCATCCGCAATGTCAGCTATGCCATAAGTATGGCACTGCACTGGTTCTTCCAGTTTGCCGTCGTTCGCGTGACCGGCGACATGTTTGTGTCGCTTGATGTGTGGGGAGCCTATCTCTTTTGGGCACTTATTTGCTTTCTTGGTATTATCATTCTTGGTATCTGGATGCCGGAGACCAAAGGCGTTCCAATTGAGCGCATGGGTGACTTGTTCGAGGGGCCTTGGTATCTACGCTGGCGGGCCAGGCCACGAGAGTGCGTTGTTGCTTCGTCGAGTTCCACAGCTACGGAGACTGTTGCATCAAAAGACAACATCCCCAAGTCGCGCGATTCGGCCTTTTGATTGCTGCTCTGGCTCTAATCATTCTTCGGCATCTGTATAATTTATTTGATACCCCTTCATTATTTAGCCCACATTTACTCACGTTTCGGAGCGATATTTTTACTTTTATATATCTGATTGAACTCTTTTGTGCATGATTTACCATAACGCTAGACATGTACATATTTGGGAATCATAAACATCAAACCAAGCGCCTAATAGGGACTTGAGAAAGTTATTGAGGAGGTCCTCCCCATCCCTGCCCAAATCCAGGGGTCATATTCGTGGTGATGGGCTGGGCGTATGAAAACGCCTCGAAAACCTCGGGTGTGATCTCGTACGATCCGGGATCATCAATTGTCATAACGGCATTTGGCATTCCGCCCAGCAGGTGCGTGGGTGGCATTTGGGGCATTTCACCCCCGCGCATATCGAACGTTGCCCCTGGATGTTGGAAATTATTGTAACCTTGCATCAGAGAGTGTTCAGATCCCGTCGTTTGGGTATGTGTGCTCATCGAAGACTGGGGTTGGGGTTGGGGTTGGTGCTGCCCTGGAGAAACATGGCGGGAGGGATTGCTATTTAGTGACGGCGACTGGCTGTGCTGAGGCCGGTGGGGGTGAGTGTAAGACGGAGGTTGATGTTGATAGTGGTGATCCTGGCCTGGTTCGGGTTGGCCAGCAGGCAGTGCACTGTGGATGTTGATTTGGAGTTTTTGGAGCTCCAAGGAGATGAGATTGAGTGCAGTTACGATGACAGGATTGGCAGCTTTGACTCTCTCCAAAGCGAAGATGCAGAATTTGAGTTTATCGAGCGTTCCCGGTGCAGCGTACTTCAGAGCTTGGATCTCGAGCAAGAAAATGGATGCTGCGGTATAGATGCTGTATGCAAGAGAGAGGACGACATGGCTGTCGCCGAATGTTCGACGATAAAGATCGAAGAGAGAGAGGATAGTCGTTGCTGATGCCATGCATTGTACTAGATGACTCGAGTCGTGCGTTTCTTGTCGGATTTTGAGCAGGTCCCGAGAGCAGAGGATTGGACGGTGGAGGAGAATGTTAATGGTATGGTAGAAACAGCTAGAAAGACAGTTAGCACTACTCAGTCAAAGGAATAGGCTGGGCACACACTTGAGAATCACAATATGACTTGGTGGAGAGTATGGAGGTAGATTCATCGCCGACAGTTTCAAGTATTCTGGTAGATCTTCCCACCAATCGGCCAGACTTCTGCTCTGCTCTTGAACGCAGTCATAGAACTCGGAGGCTGTGCTTGGGCGATTCGGGTCGTAGATGTGAATCAAGATCTGATTCAAGACCTCTGCCAAACCACACATCTTCATGAAACATGAAGTTGAATGCGCCTGCGTGGGTGGATAATGGGCGCCATCTGGGAACGTGACGCCATGAGGAGTCCATGTTTCGATCTCAGCTGTGTCATCAAGAATCATCCGTGGCGGGCTGACGCGCAAATGCTGCATCGTTGGGGCACGGCCAAAGTATAGGGATACCACTTTGTCCCAAAAATAACAACCCCAGAAAAGTCGGTTTCGTATTTCGATGTCCTCATCACTCAACTGGGCGGACCCCGAGTATTTCCGGCTATCAATAGAGATACCCAGGTCGTCCAGCAGCCGGAAGGCCATTCCACTGTATAACCAGGCTTGTGTCCGATTTCCACGGCCACATTCTTGAGCGCTGAGGAGTAGCAATGTCTGAATTGTCGGGATGCCTGCATATCCACTTTTGAGTGAATCAAACACGCCCGTCAATGCACGATGGGAGAATTGGGCTCCCCCATCGTAGGAGTCGAGAAGCGGGCCAATTTGAGGCTCCGCTTTGCACCATCGCACCGAGTGGGAAAGAATAGCGTTCAACAGAATATCCGAGTAGTATGGGCCATTGATTTTCATATCACCTGTTTCCAGATGCATATGTTAGTATTGTCACAGTCTGAAAGAGGGAGGGTCGGACAGACGTGTGAACGCAGGACGATAGACGAAATTCCACAGTGGCTGAATCCAGCACCAGTGGGAGTCGAGAAGATATTGATAAGGTTGCTGCGGGAGATATCAGCAAGTGTGTCTTAACAATCCACCAGAAACAGTACCGGCATAACAGCCATCTGCTCGAACGCCCTCTCCCGCCACGCACTGTTAACCAGGCGCTCCTTGCGGGCTTCCAACTCCTGTGCGTAATGAGAAGTCGACGCTGTTTCGTTCACCGCACCACTCGGCAGTTGGAATAGACTGGTCGGGCCGTGGAACGAGATGCGACCGTCATTTTCCACATTCAGGCCATCGAATTCCCGTGCGAGGTCCTGAGTATCGGGGTCGGCCTTGATCTTAGGACCGCTCGAACTAGACTCGGCCACCGATGAAGGCGAGCTTGCCTTTCGCAATTCCGCTTCGCCCTCCCCGCGGAGCTTAGACAGTGCATCCTCTAGTTGTGCGACTCTGGATTCAAGCTGTTTCGTATAGGAAAGAGTTGGGGCTCTAAAAGAGCATCAGCATGCGGCAATGGCACAGATTAAATAGACCACCCACAAACTATACACGCACGCCTCGCCTCGTGCGGCGCATCGCGAACAGGACGGACTAGCTCCGTTACATTTCACCTGACCAGTCAGCTCGGCAATCTCGGTCATTGTCCGAGAAGCATACCTTTCGTTTACGACAGGCCTCACACGAGAAGGCGCTCTTCCTGGGGAGAGTTGTCTTGGGAGGCTCGGCCATTCCAGATGGAAACCTTTAATTGTGACAAAGAGGGAGACCTCCATCGGGAAAAATGGCAAAATCAGGCGAAAAAAATTTGGCCCCAAATCTTCGTGGGGCAGTGATCGCGGGGAATTGCGAAACGTGAGATAGTGTTGACGTCTGTTTGAGTCTTTTGTGGCTTTTGGAGACTTTGGAGTAGAAAACTGCGACTGTTGGGGAGAATGAGAGCCAATGAAGCCGAGAATTGCTCCACCAGAGAGCGAAAGTGAGGAACTTATTGGATGAGGGCGGTGGGTCTTGGCGCTCCACTGTATAGGGACGAGACTACTGCGCGCTATATCTTCATATTTGCAAACTAACTTATACTATTACAGCCCTATTTCTTGCCTTTCTTGTTTTTCCCCGTCTTGGGTGCATCACGGTCACTCTTGCCCTTCTTCCATCCGATCTTCCCCTCGTGTCGCTCGTTGGCATCATCCAGACGTTTCTTGTCCTTGTTGCTCAGCTTCACGTTGCTCTTCTTGACATTAGGACCGTTCAATTCGACAGCACCAAGCTTGCGGGCAACCTTCTTGTCCTTCTCGGTCTCGAACCATGTGCGCTTTGGTCGCGACATGATCTCGTGTCCATGCTTCATCAGATTCTCGCTCTTGTTGACTTGCATCTCGGCCTGAGCAAACTGCTTCTCGGTCTTCTCCTCTTGCAAGACCTCTTGTACTTCATCAGCCAGATCTTCCGCCTTTTGCGCCCAGCTATCAGCAACAGCTTGCTCAATCACACGACTGGCGATCTTGGCGCCTTGGGCCTTGCCGGCTCTCACGGCGAGCTTGACCACCTTGCGGTCCGGCTCGGCGGCAATGGTGCAGGCACGACCAGAGCGACCGGCACGGGCAGTACGACCAACACGGTGAAGGTAGATCTCATGACTCTGAGGGGCCTCGTAGTTGATAACGGTCTCGACACCCTTGATATCCAGACCACGAGAAGCGACATCGGTAGCGAGAAGGAAGGCAACCTTGCCATCTCTGAAGTTTTCCACGGATTTGATACGCTATATCAGAGGTTAGCGTGTTACATAGATTAGGAAATGGTTCGAACGTACCTGCTCTTGGCTCAGACTACCGTGAAGCTCTCCAGCTTTCAAACCTAGTAGTCCGAAAATGATACGGACACGGTGCGCTTCCTTCTTCTGCCGGAAGAAGATGATAACACGCTTTGTGTAAACTTCTTTACACAGATGCAACAGATATCCGAGACGCTTTTCCTCTCGACCGGGACGAAGGCGCACAAACTCTTGAACCAGGGTTGATACAGTGTTCTTCTTGGCGTCCACCATCAACCGCATGGGGCGATTCATGCCAACACGGATAAGCTTGTCGACAGAGTCTGTCATGGTGGCAGAGAACAGCATCGTTTGACGCGACTTGGGAATTGTGGTGAGAATCTCATTTAACTCGTCGGCGAAACCGTCTTCAAGCATACGATCGGCTTCGTCAAGAACCAGAATCTCCAGAGTGTCAACTGTGAAACTCGGCGAGTTGCGCATGTGGTCAATGAAACGACCGGGAGTGGCAATGATAACATCGGGGCGCTTCTTGAGCACATTCTCCTGCTCGCGAAGACTGAAACCACCGATCAATTGACAAAATGTGACGTCTGTGAAGGTGGCCAATTTGACAGCAACATTGTAACACTGAACCGCCAACTCACGAGTGGGCATCAGGATCACAACACGGCTTGTAGGAACCTTCCTAGGACGGAAGAGAAGACGCTCCAGGATGGGAACAACGAAAGCAGCGGTCTTTCCTGAACCAGTCACGGCACTACCAACAATATCCTTGCCCAGCAGAGCAACGGGGATAGCCTTGCGTTGGATGGGCGTCGGATCGGTAAATCCAACGGAGGCCAGACCTCGAAGGATAGGGCGAGAGAGGTTGAATTCTTGGAAGGTCATCTTGGCCATGGAGGCCTTGAGGTCGGTCTTTTCTTCGGGGGCAAAGAATGCTTTGCGCTTCTCGGCTTCCTCGGCGTCCACTTCGCTCTCTGCGTCAGAGCCTCCGTCGGAGCCGATATCATCTGGGTGACCGACAGGTGTGGCGACAGAGTCATTGTCAGATGCAGCATCGTCGTCATCTTCATCTGCGTCCTCGTCCTCGGACTTCTCCTCGTCGTTGTCTTCCGGCCCAGAGCCAGCTTCAGGGCCTTCTGCCTCACTTTCCTCCTCGCCGTCCACACCCATACCGAATCCGTCAGCGGCCATGAGCTCGTCGTCGTCAAACTCCACCGGCATGCCAGCTTCTGATGCGGCATCGTCCTCAGATGCGCTAGCGGTCTCCTCCTCGTCCTGTGTCTTCTTCTTTTGCTTTTTAGAGGCAGCCTCCTTCTTGGCTTGCCTCCGCTCAATGATATCGTCGATGTCCACTGCCTTCTTGTCACCGGACTTCTTCTGTTCATCAGCAGCACCCCAACCATCGAAGCCTTCGGTGACACCCTGATTGGCTACGCCGCCGACATCGAACTCGAACTCTGGGTTTAGGACTCCGTCATCTTCTGTCGCATCCTCTGCAGCATCATTGTCCTCCTCCTCGGACTCGGGCTCGGGGGCGGCGTTTTTCTTGTTCTTCTTGGCGTTCTTCAACTGCTGCTTTTCTTGTTGCTTTTGTTTCTTGTTCTTGGGCTTAGGAGCCTCGATCTCGCGCTTGCGCTTCTTGTTGTCGGTTGGGGCATCGCCCAGCATTTCGTTGTCCTCTTCATCGTCGAATCGAGGTGCGTCTTCGTTATCGGAGAGCGTGAAGACGAAATCGTCGTCTTTGGAACTCCTTGACGGAGCCATCTTGGAGACTGTGGCTTAAACCAGGGAAGCTCAGCTAGCAGGAGAATTCGCAACAAGATCAAAAACCCCAAAGAAAAAAAAGAAATCCTTGAAAACACTGCAAGCAAGTCCCGCTGAGAAAATCGATCAACATGCAAAAAAAAGTTCCCCGGGCGGTGACGGGCAGTTGCTGATGTAAGCAGAATACCGACACCGGGGGAATAAGGCCAACATCGAACTAAGTTAGCCTACTGTAGTTAACGTTAACTAAATTAACTTAACTTAGCTATATTTACATGTACACAATGGCCCAATGGCTAAAATTACTTCTAAACCTCTAGAGGCGTATAAATATCTAGCTTAGACATTGGTTACTACATAGTCAGAGACTACAATGCTCCTTTATTCTACTTTTTTTTCGCTATGACTTGCGCCCCTCGTTTGCTTCCAAGGTTGGGCGCACCCTTGTTCCGCTCCTCGCCAACCACTCCTTAATCCAGGACTCCTGATCCTCCGCTGGGGGAGCACAAACGAGTATGGTAAGGTTGCGCCCATAGCCTGGGCCATATTCGACGTCGTCGGTCTCACTTTGCACAAACTCATAGTACTCGCTCCTTTTGTAGCTGAAGTCAAGGCAGGAGAGGGTCATGCCAACCAGGGCTCGGCCAATGTGATCCTTCTTGTAATCTTCCTCTACGAAGACGAGCAACTCGCCCACACATGTGTCTGCATCATTGGTGGGTCGATAGAACCTGACATACGCATACCCGACAGTCGCATCAATCCTGCACGGGTCAAATCCTCATGATCTCCGAGCAGCGATCAAAAAAGGAAACCTACTCTTTCGGCAGAATTCGTGAAGGTCGTCATAACCCTCAAAAGTCCAAGGCTCAATGTCGCCACACAAAGATGTCTTCCGTGTATACCAGTTCATGATTTCGACAACCCCTCCAATATCGAGGTCCTCTGCACGGCGCAGCTAGACGTGGGGTGGAATGGCTTTTGAATCAGGAGGCCGGTCCCGCCAAGCTTGATATGGTGCATCGCAACGCATTTCGGCTTCCTCACACTTTTGTTTCTGATAGTCAGGTCCCGGTTTGTAAATGAACCCAGCAACAGTCTTGTGCCAGTGAAGACGTGTGGCTTCATTCGTCAGATCACTCGGGGCTGGAAGGTGCTTCAAGTTCGGTACAATCATGGATGACTCTCCATGGGCATCGCGGTTCCGTCGAAGAAGGCAGTGTGACAGATGCCTACTTTGTGAAAGCCCAGCGGAAGCTGGTGCCACCAGTGCCGAAACTGTTCCCTGGCATCCTTGTTAGGGATCACCACGAGGGAATCTCCGTTAACTCAGGAGTCCTTCGTGGGCGAAATCTGAGGTTCCCAATCATCAAAGGGGAAAAGTGAAGAGTCATAGACCATTTCATTATGGCGTGATGTGGGTGTGAGCTTGCCATTCTCAATAATAGGGAACAGACGAGGAGAGCTTTCGTATGCTGCAATTGAGGCTGGCGCTGAGAATTGCACCAGCACGATACTCCGGCGTATCTATTTTAACCTCCGACCAGCTGAATACTAGGTAATGCTGTCAATCTTGTGGCAATGGACCTCGAGGGGTCGCTCGGGTTCTCGGATGCAGGCCAGGGCTCAGGGGAGTCCGCATTCTTGTCATTCCGAGGCTCCGCAAGTGTTTGGTAGACGCCTGAGATCTGGTCGACTCCAGGACTGTCTCTTGCTTCGGGAAGCTTCTCGGGACACGCATGGTTCTCGTCACCCCTAGCCCAATTCGCCGGTCGGAGAATAGACCTCTTCGGGAGAATCTTCCTGATCTTGTCAAACTCGTCCCACGAAAAATCTCTCATATTTTAGATAAACTTGTCCCTGGCTGCTTGGTCCATTTCCATCAAATTCTCGACTCCTGGATTTGGGACGGGTTCCTCGGCAGTCGCCGAATTCGCCATGGAGTCGGTGTTGTCAGAGGACTCGGACTGGGCGGCAGTGTCTTCGCCCAAGGGCTGAAGATCATCGTTGTCCGTGGAATCCTGTGGTTCGCCATGACTAGATCTATGCGATCTATATTATGAGTATCACAATACCCGGCAGTCTAAAAGTACCCACATTTTGGATAAAACCAATTTGCTTGATCTGTTTGCTTTGCAAATGAGGGATGATTGCAGGCAGAACTAATCAGCTCGTCAGTATATTGGTCTTGTTCTCAAGGATGATCGTCAACGATGGCCTTCTGTTCACTCACATTGATTTATTGCCTTTTGCAGTTATGGTACAGGCCTTGTCGTTTTCTATCGTTCGATGTTAGCGTTGCAATCGGGGTGCGCTGGGATCATAGGGTTGCAGTACCTGAACATGCCAGGATATCAGCCCTGAAGTAGGAGAGAACACGGGATGAAGGTCGAGATGAAAGGAAGACCGAAGGGCTGTAGAAGGAGACGGTTAACGACGAGGCGAGGTGAGCGAGGGGTAATTTGAAGTGGAAGTTGGCGAAGTAGACGACCTCGCCGGCGCGAAGTACGCCGTTTCTGATGTTCTTTTTTCTTCAACCATCGCCACTTTGTGCATTATGGCTCCTCGCATCTCCTCTTAACCATTCATTAGCGATCTCTTAACTGTCTTTACCGGTTTCTTAGGTATCTGTTTAACTATCTTTTTAATCACATGATATCCTCTCTCGCTATAGTACCCACGCCTAGTTATTACAAGTTTAGCTTGAAGGAACTACCTGATATTGTGCTCAAACTCATGTTTCTAGTGCTAGAAAACATGAGATAACAATTCAGGGGGGCTAAAAAAAATCAAAATCAAAATCCTGTGAACCCGAGTACATAGACGTAGGTATCTGCGGCCCACCATATTTTCTCCTTCACACATCTCCGCCATGTTATCAATACTTCGCAAGGCACGCTTAAAAGACAAGGAGATGCGAATATTAATGCTGTATGGCCCCTGACCAACCATTGAGATCGAGCTAATATTTGTAGGGGTCTTGACAACGCGGGCAAGACGACCATCGTCAAACGGATAATGAACGAGGATGTCACTACGGTCAGCCCAACCCTAGGCTTCATCATCAAAACTATTGACTTTATGGGGTAAGTTCCCGTCAATATTGCAGGGACGATTTCTAATATGTCGCAGATACAAACTCAACATTTGTGAGTCCGCACTGCAGGAGACCGCAGTCGGGGACTGACGCCACTAGGGGATGTCGGAGGACAAAAAACTCTCCGATCCTATTGGAAAAACTACTTTGAAAAGACCGACACGCTCGTCTGGGTGGTGGATGCCACTGATCGTCTTCGCGTGAACGATTGTCGACATGAGCTCGCGGGTCTGCTGCTTGAAGAGGTTCGGAAGTCCCCGCAGTCGTCGGACATTCACTGACTGGACGACAGCGACTCACGGGAGCCAGTTTGCTGGTCTTTCTGAACAAGACAGACGTGGAACATTGCATGGACGAGCAGGAGGTTCGCGAGGTAGGCTTTCTTTGCCTCCCAAAGGGACCCGACTGACTTCCACAGCGACTGGATTTGGATTCCATCAAAACTCACAAGTGGACTATCCTACCCTGCAGTGCAATGACCGGCACAAACTTGAATGAAGGTTTAGAATGGGTGGTACAAGATGCCAAAGACCGGCTATTCCTTTACTAACTGGCTATTCCTCTACTGACTCTGGTGTCATCGTTATGTTCAAGCCGGTGGACCAGTTCGATTTACATTTGGCCTCTCTGGATCTAATTCTCTCCGTGCTTGCAGTCCAACTCTACAACATTTACATCCGATAGGCTGAAGTATACGTGTCAGATCACTGAACTTGTATTCCGAGAATGCAAGGCACAACATGATATATCATTCCGCCTCTGCACCCCTGAACCCAGGAAATAGGAGACAGCAATGAAACAACAGAGAACTAGCAATATAAAAGAGCAGAAACATGAACAGAAAAGAACACAAAAAGAACAGAAAAATCAACGTAGAAGCCGGGAGAAGACATCACTGCGGGGCGATCCACACGTAAACAAACACCTAAAACGCGCTCTAGGGGATGCACCTATGCATGGAATAGCTAGAATTGTGGATAACAACGAGGCACCTAGTTTCTCTTCATACTGTAGCAAGTGAAAATCTCGAAACTCAACTGATGTGCGCCGATCGAGCCCGATTGATTCCCGATTTAATTTCAACAGGGCGGAGAACTCAGCCTCCCTCTCTTCCCCTCCACCACTACGCACACCATGACTGAAGGCTCGGATGTCAATGATTTCCTGGAGCGCATTCGGGAACTAGGCGAGCGGCGCGACAAGGAAGATGAAGAGCGCACCAAGAAACTGGAGGAAGAGATTCTACAGGGCCGGAAAGAAAGGCAGGCCCGGAGAGCTGGTACACCCCTGTCCCCCGTGGTACCGGTGGCAGTGTGCTAATGGGATGCAGAACGAGCACGATCCCTCGCCCTCACAGATGATTCACCAACCCTCCATGTCGCGCGACTGAGCGCTTCCTCCATCAGCCCTGGCTCGATCAACCCGCCGGAACACCTCGAGCCGACTTCGCGACAAGACACACGGGATCTGGAGGACAAGTCGGAGAACACCGCGTCCACCGAGAGGCGTGGATCAGATCAGGATCCCATGGATTCGCCTCGAACCCGCCCTCCGTTGTCTCGTAGCCGAGCAGGGACCTTGTCATGGCAGCAACGCCCTTTGTCGCGAGAGTTTGGGTCTCCCACAGCCTCCCCAACCCGCTCTCCGACGCGTGCAAGCCACTTGAGAAACTTGTCCACGGCATCAGATGAAAACAGGCTGTCCCGCTCCTTTGGATTTGCGCGCCCAACAGTCTCGTCTCCCCACAGCCCGGAACGAGGCGTTGGCTCGGCATATCGTAAAACAGAAGAACGGCCGGATAGTGTCACAGAGTCAAGCGCCCCTCAGCTGCCGACACCGAGTATGGACCATGAACCGAGTGTCGAAGTTGAGAAGCCAGAGGCAGAGAGATCGCCATCCATTCCAAGAACCGGGTCTCGGGATAGCAACACGAGCCATCGTTTCTCTGTGTCGTCAGTCTCTGGGCTGGGGTCGCCAGTGCATCTGTCAGAGGCTCAGAAGCTCGAGCCACCGCAGGCTGATTCTTATCTCGAGGATCCTATGCCGGAATCTCCAACCCAGCGGCGAATGTCTCCAGAGCGAACGCGGTCAACATCGCCCACAAAGGGGCTCGGGGGGTTCGTTCAAAGTGCAATGATGAGACGGTCAGACAGTGTGTCGAAAAGGTGGAGTGCTCAGATTCCGCAAGGACTGAGTCGGTCCAACTCGATCATCTCAAATCGCAGTAGCGTAGCAGGTCCAAGTTTGAGTGAAATGGCCCCTCCTTCTACTCGGGGAGTTGGCCGCGAAACTCCCACTCTTCCCCGACGACCAGGCTCCAGCCACAGCGAAGCACCCACAGAAAGAACCGAGAGACCAACAACGCCTTCTGGCCCCCCACCTGCACTCTCAGATAGAGACAGCGTGCGCGCCGAGGGAAGCCCGAGCAGACCAAGTCGACCCCTTCACTCCAGGTCTGCCAGCTCAGTGACCGCAGACGGCAACGACGCTCCGTTTGTATCACGCACTATGGACCCAAGACGCTGGAGCCCCAGCAAGGCTACCTGGCTGGAGAGTGCTCTCAACCGGCCTGAGTCGCCGCGCTCTACCCGACCACCCTCGCAGCCCTCCTGGGCCAGGGACCGACAGTCTCGGGGCAGTGTCGACATGGGACGGGTGAGCAATTTCAAGGAAGTCACTCCCATCGGTTTGATGCGAACACCCCCGCCGGGACTTCAGTTCAAGAGACCCAGTGTGTCCGGTCCGTCGCTGCCTGAAAGCCCGGGAAACAAAGCGAAGGAAACTGTTCCTGAGACCCCATCTGTTCTGGGTACTCCCGTTGCCAGCAAAGTGAAGGAGACGATTCCAGAAACTCCCTCCGCCCCCGAAGTCCCTGAGACCAAAGCGGAGGAGATTCCAGGATCTCCATCAGTTCTCAAGACTTCTGATACCAGCATGGCAAACCAGACGATTCCTCAGTCTCCTTCTGTTGGTAGCCCTGAACCCGTCACATCGAGAGAAGCAGCTCCAGAACGTCCCTCGCCTGCTGAGGAAACCCCGTCCACGCCTGTCAAGGAGACGACAGAGGAACTCAAGTCTGTCTCTCTCGCTGAACAAAAAGGCGAATCACAAGAACCAGCAGCTGAGGCATCCGCAGAGCTTGCAGAACCTGAAGTCGCCCCAGAGCCCGAATCGGCTCCGACTCGCAGGCTACCTCCCTCCTCTTTGAGCCCCAAACCGAACTTCTCCATATCTACGTCCTCTCGGGAGCCCATTTCGCCCAAGCCGAAGCAACCACAGTCTCCAGTGGTCGATTTCAGAGCAAATCTTCGGAAACGAGAGGTTGTCAAAGACAGCGGACCCGAAAAAGAACCAGAGTTCAAAAACGTATTTGGACGGCTCAAGAAGACCGAAACCCGCAATTATGTTGCCCCGGACGAGCTGAAGGGCAATATCCTACGCGGGAAAGCTGCTCTCAATGTCACCGGAGGACCAAAGAAGACCCAGCGTGTCGATGAGTTCAAGGACAGCCTTGTGAAACGCAAAGACGAAATGAAGGCCGGTGGAGGCTCTATTAGACGAAACACTGTTGGAGAGAAAGATGCGCCGCCAAAGCCCGCCGATGCCGTTCCGGAAGCTATTGCTGTGCGACAAAGCATGACAAGATCAAAGAGTATCAAGCGAGTTTCTGTCGATGAACCAATCTCTCCCTCGCAAAGCATCGACTCCTCACGAACATCGCAGGATCGACAATCATTTTCGCCGTTCCCTACTTCGCCGTCGAAAGACATCAGTTCGTCGAGAACGTCTCAGGAACGACAGCCCTGGCCGCCATCTCCTGCAAATGACGACTCCGCATGGCCCTTGAAACAAACTGGCGCGTCGCCTGTATCCCGGGAAATCCAGCCATTGTCGCTGTTCCCTGCCGATAAATCCGCCGAAGAGAAGGAGATGGAAACAGTGACTCCGGCAACGGACTCCTTCCAGGACACTCCTACGCCAGAACCTTCGCCGAGCCAAGAACAAGACCGTGCGGTGGTGGACCAAATTGAGCCAAGCATCACCAATGCACAGGATGCTCCCACCGAGTCTATCTTTCCAGTCCGTAACTTGCCACAGGTCCCCATTGGGCAAGCTACTGTGAACCCAAGTCTGGCTGGAAAGGGCAAACTAGCAGGCCGAATCAATCCCGCGCTGGCTGGACTGCTGTCTCGCGGCCCGCCCGTGGCCACTGAAGGACCGAAGAAGGATCTCCCGACTCCGGTCTCTACTGAAATAGATTCTGCCTCGCCCTCTGTGCCTTTAACCCATGTTACAAAAGGACGTGCCAGAGGCCCGAAGAGACGACTTCCCAAGGCAACTACTGCTTCGACCCCATTCCCTCGGGATGATTTTGAGGTTGGTGCTATTTCATACTTTGAAGCCATCCCATCACAGGCTCCTTCAATCCCTGTCGAGTCTTCGGACGACACGTCGGATCGCCTCTTGCAACCTGATTCAGATCTGATTCCTGACACCGAATTCCCTCGTTCAGGCAGCCCGGTCTCCACCCAACTCCCTGTGAATAGTCCCTTGCAGGAACTCCTCGAAAGCGAACCCACTCCTCCAGTCCCTACTGCGTCTTCAGACGACATGTCAAATCGCCTCTCTCAACCTGAATTGGCTTCCCTTTCTGACACCAAATTCCCCCGTTCAGGCAGCCCGATCACCACCCAACCTCCTGTGAACATTTCATTGCCGGATACGGATACTCTCGAGAACAAAGGCGCGCCCTCGATTCCTGTTGAGTCTGCGGACGATGTATCGGATCACATCTCGCAACCTGATTCTGATCTACAACCTAACGCCGAAGACGCCCCTTCGGTCAGCCCGGTCACTACTCAATCCCCAGTGAATATTCCATTGCAGAGTAGCCTGAAGGGACGGCCCGAGCAACGACCTCAAACACGTCCTTTGACAACGGATTTTGATATATTCCCCTCCCCTGGTTCCTCTCCTAGTCTTGAGACTGCATCCCGTGCTCTTGACAGTCCCGGAGGCATGAGTGCGACAGACAAACCGCCCGTCCCGCCGAAATCCAGTCCGCCCACGTCCCCATTGCCTTCAACGCCAAAGTCACTATGGGGCCAGCAAAATCGGTTTGCTTCGTCGTCTCCATCCCCTCTCCGAACAAGCTACAAAGAGAATCGCATGGATACGCCCCCGACTCCTCCGCTGAAGAACATCCCCGGTGTCACTGTAGCCGTCGCACGGGACTCTGTGACACGTGCCACAAGCCAGCCCTCCCCTCCTGTGCCCCCAAAGCAAGACGATTATATGCTTCACAAGCCAATTGATCCGCGCCGACTATCCCGTAAGATGTCAGCACCGTCACTGGTTGCACAAGCTAGCGAGGCACGAGAGGTCATTGCGGGATTTTTCAAGTCATTCCCCAACCCTCGAGATCGCATGGACATCGACCCGCAGCTGATGTTGATGAAGAAACCAGAGGATTTTAAGATCAGAACTCTCAGGCTGCAGATATGGGAACTCACGGGCGATGGCAGACGCCAGGAACTTCCCTCTCATCAAGAGTACATTCTCTACCAAGGCAGCATGTATCTCTGCGTGCATTCCTTTGAAGCACAGGGAAGCAGCAGCTCGGAAGTTTATCTCTGGTGTGGAGACGATGTCCCTGATGCTTCTGTGGACAATGAACAGATGTTCGCTCGCAAAGTAGCCCGTGAAAATAGCTCCAAGGTGCAGGTCATCCGACAGGGCAAAGAGCCCGTTCGCTTCATTCAAGCGCTCGGTGGCATCATGATCACCCGTCGAGGATCCAGCTCTCGCCACAACTCATCGGCCCTCTACATGCTTTGTGGCCGGAAACATTTGGGACAGATGACCTTTGATGAGATCGATTACTCGCTGCGCAATCTCTGCTCTGGCTTCCCATATGTCGTTTCAGCTCCCTTTGGCAAGCTCTACCTATGGAAGGGCAAGGGCAGTGGACCTGAGGAGACGGGTGCCGCTCGTCTCATTGGGATGGACCTGGGTCTGACTGGGGAGTTTGAAGAAGTCGCCGAGGGCGAAGAACCGGAAGAATTCTTCGATGTCTTCGCTGGTCCCAGAGAGGCTGCTCCGTACATGTGCCAGGATTATTGGCAGCTCAAGCCGAAGTATTCCCAGTTCCGCACACGACTTCTGCGTGTCGACCACGAATTAGGGCAACCGACTCGTTTCTGGAATCTACGCCGCCCCGGATCGGGCTCGCCCGTGGTGAAGCCCAACGACTGCGTCCAGGAAATCGAGCCTTTCTGTTACCGCGATCTCACTGATAAGGATATCTATGTTCTGGACACGTTCTTTGAGATCTACGTGTAAGTATATTCCCTGCCACGCGCACAACCTTGTACTAATCCCTTCATAGGATCATCGGCGAGCAAGCCTCACAAAAGTCGGCTGACTTCGCGTCCGCGGTGGTCTTTGCACACGAGTATGGCATCCTGGCCACCTCTCTCCAGGATCGACCTTTTATCCCCAAGAGTTTTGTTGCGCTGGGTGGTGTCGCCGACCGCTGTCAAAGCGCATTTCGCAAATGGAACCCACGCACTGTCAACGCACCTTTTGTGTTCCCTCTGGATGTGGTCATTGAAGCCATGCGAGCTCCAGGGGAGGAGTGAGGTAAATTTTATTTTCTGTGCATATTCCGGCATTTCCCCGGGGGAGTCCTGTCTTCATAGAGCATCTGGGATGTAGATATAGGGTTACGCATTTGAGGTGTAATTAGGCATCTCGGTTGAATATTGAATTGTTATTTTATTTAACCAGGAGCATATAGTATAATAGTAACTTTATGGTAACTTATAAGTTAATGTGTATAGGTTCTCGGTAGTATACTCCGTCTGTTAGACACGCCAAGGAGTGGGAGTGGGCTAACACGGAGATAATAGAAAAAACCGGACCCTCATGTCGCCATCTCCTAGTGTCTCCGAGTTTCTCCCCCAATGTACACATGTAATATGAACATGCCGTGATTTTTCTCTTTAACATGGATCCCTTACTCCTCAAGGACCCTGCGGTGCCATTCCGCGCGTCCACCGATCACCTGCATCACACGTGGGCCAAGACGTTCTTCTCGCGCCCGGAGCTGTACATCCGCCCTCAGACTATCCCCGAGGTTCAACAGCTGGTGACCCTCGCTCGTCGTTGTCGTCGTCGACTTGTCACTGTGGGCAGTGGCCACTCGCCCTCCGATCTTACCTGCACCTCCTCATGGCTCGTCAATCTCGATGACTTCAACCGCATCCTAAACGTCGACTCCGAAACCGGCTTGGTTACCGTCGAAGCGGGCATCCGATTGAATGAACTGGGCACACAGCTGGAGAAGCATGGCTTGTCACTCGCGAATTTGGGGAGCATTGACAGCCAATCCATTGCGGGTGTCATTGCGACGGGCACACACGGCAGTTCCCTTCGCCATGGACTGCTGTCGGAATGCATTGAATCGCTCGGCCTGGTACTCGCCAATGGCCAGCTGGTTCGTTGCAGCCCGACAAACAACCCGGATCTGTTCCGCGCCGGACTGGTCTCACTCGGAGCCCTCGGAATCGTTGTCGAGGTCACCTTCAAGGCGACGCCAACATTCAACGTTGCCTGGCGCCAGGAACGGTATTCGCTGTCTCGGGTGCTGAATGACTGGACCAAGGGGCTGTGGACAGATCACGAGTTTGTGCGCGTGTGGTGGCTGCCATATGAGAAGGGTGCTATTGTCTGGCGCGCTGAGAAGACCGACCTTCCCCTGCGTGCACCCCCCAGAAACTTCTACGGAGATTCACTCGGCTATCATATCTACCATAACCTGCTTGCGCTGTCTTCCTATATCCCGCGCATCTTGCCCTGGGTCGAATGGTTCGTCTTTGGCATGCAATACGGGTTCTGGCCTGGCTCAACTGTCACCGAGGCCGTTGAGCCCGCACGCTCAGGACTGTTGATGAACTGTCTGTACTCACAATTTGTTAATGAGTGGGCACTTCCTCTGGACAAAGGACCTGAAGCCATCCTCCGCCTTTCGGCCTGGTTGCACGGCGATTTGAAGACAGCGCAAATCCCATTCTCTTCCAAGGGACTGTGGGTGCACTGTCCGGTCGAGGTACGGGTCTCGGACACATCGCTAAACACAAAACCCCGTCCCTTTTTGGACCCGACTTCTCGCGATGGACCCACGCTTTACTTGAACGCGACTCTCTACCGGCCCTACTTCCGCGACCCTCCTTGCAGAGAACGATACTATGAAGCATTCGAATGGCTCATGCGGGACATGGGCGCCAAACCACACTGGGCGAAGAACTTCCGCACATTAGGCTCCTCCGAGTTGGGCAACGCATACGGCGAAGACATGGACTCGTGGTTGAAGGTCCGGCAAGAGGTCGATCCGGACGGCATGTTCCTGGGCGAATGGCATCACCGCAATCTACCCCTGACCAAAGCACCTGACCCAGACGAGCGGCTGCCCCTCCTGGAGCGCGAGCAGGAACGTCGCAAATTGAACATTAGTGGCGTCGGTGATGGTATCGAATGGGTAGGTGATCGCCGGTGGCAGGTCGAGTCGGACCACCCGGCGGAGATAACTTATGACTTCCCACAGTCCTCTAGTCCCACGGTCAGTGAGGAGAGCTTTGATTTGCTTGCAAAGGGGGAAGCGAGCATCTTGCTCCCCGGGCATGAGATGAGCAATTAGGCTCCCATCGCAAGCAAACAATACCGGTGTCGGTCGGATGCAAGCGCCGACTTTCCCTACCCTGGTGATCATCTCTGACACTTCTGACTGGCTCGGTTGCTGTGCTTATTGTGGCTTCTTTATTTTTCAATCCTTGTTCTTTTGTTTCCGGTTCTGCGCTTAGGGTTTTAGACCAGGCAATCTGGTATGTTCGGGCTTAGCGGACGACAACGAAACGGTCTTTTGAAATTTCTTTTCACCTTCGGTTGACTCAACCTCCTCCTTGTTGTTACTATTTGCTTGCTCTTTCCCCCTGGTTTTTCTTGCCAACGCAGAATCTGACCTCATGGTCTCCGATGCTGATCGGAATCTGTCGGTGAGAGACCTGCGTTTTCGATGCATGGTGCTTGTCACCGTGTCCTTTCATAGGGCCGTTGATCTGGATGAAATCAATAGTCAATAATTGTACCTTGACCATCTATATTGCATGACACAGGTGTCGTTTCTGGTATCGGGGAGAGGCGTCTGTCTACCCTTGTCCTTTATCTCTTGTTCCCTGTTCCCTGTCACCTGTCCCATGTCCCAGCTGAGAGATCTGAGAAACCTCCAGTTTGCACAAATCCATTACAGAGAGGATCTAGCCACGGTGGCAAACCAGGCATTCAGTATTGACGTCCTTACCTGTAAAGCCCAATGGGACAAGAGTGATACACTGCAACTCGCACTGCCCTACATCTGGCGTATACGAGCAAGCTGAAGATCAATGCAAAGATCTAGCCTAGACAAATGTTCAGATTAGGGCTGCCTCTCTGAGCCCAGGATATCTGTTTGTCTTGTGCAGGCTGTGCCAGTGCTATACATAGAAGGATTTCGCAAAGAGAAACAGAGCAACAGGCCCCGCTTCAGGCTTAAGCGCTATCTCCTGAGAGAACAAAAAGACAAAAAGACCAATTGCTGGGCATTTGTGACACGTTTCGGTGCAGACTGGGATGTTTTCTATACTTCGGTTTGTTTGGTTTGTCTTCCCATCTCTCCGTCTCTTTCCCTCATCATCTCCTCATCTCCTCATCTCCCCATCTCCTCTCTTCCTCTCAGCATTGACCCCTCCACAGTACTTCATGCAGGTTGACAGGGGCCTTGATTGGTGCAATATGTGCTCCCAATTCCATCTTCCTCAGCCGCCAGGATCACACGTGTTGGGAGGGGGAAAACCAACGTGTGACGAGACGTTGTAAAGTCCTCAATGCATTGTATTGATGCTGCCCGAAGAACTTGCGGCTCGGACCGTGCTCAACTGCGCCCAAATGGTCCCCAGCTAGCATCCTTGACTCTGTCGCGCTTGTCTGACAGACTCTCCACGTCACTGGTAACTATTCCCTGTGCTTATATGCGGGGCCTGTTGATATCAAGGCCTGTCTCTCATTTCACCCCCACCTGCTCCCTTTTTTTATTTTATTCTTTGCTGGCCAAAGTTGTTCCCTACTTCCTCCGATCTCTATATATCTCTCTTGAATACAATCCTGTTACCTCTCTGCACCTCTGCTATTCCTGCGACATCTATCTCCCCGGGCCGTGTTGTGCGCAAGATGATACAGTCCAATATGGCATGGCAGCCAAAGCTTCGCCCCAAGGGCATTCCCCATAGTATTGACGACTTTACGGCTGTGACCTCACTATCCGAACTGGAACACCGGACCAGGACGGGCGAGGACAAGCGCGACCAGCGCGTCTTCCGGGTCAAGCGCAAACATGTTCTGAAAGCGTGCGATCGCTGTCGCGTGAAAAAGACCAAGGTATGTCGACAGTCCGGGAACTGTGGATATTTCCTAACATATCCAAGTGCGATGGGAAACAGCCTTGCAATCGCTGCTCAGTATACAACCACCCATGTTTGTTTCGCGAGCGAAAGGCTACCCAGACCAAAGTATACTCTCGGGGGTGAGTACATTCTTTCAAGACTTCTATCTTCTAATCATGAGCGGAAACTAATCATGCATCAATATAGCTTTGTCGAAATGCTCGAATCCCACCACTCGCTGGTAGTCAAGGCTCTTCAGAAACTTTACAAGTTCTGCATCAACAACGAAGGTTTCCCTGGCGAGCCTCTTGCTGAAGCACCAGACGGCCATCCTCTCACGCACGCAATTCTCGATCGACTAGGGCTAATCAAACAAGCCGAGGAGAACGCTGACGAACCAGATGAAGATTCCGAAGACCTGCGATACCTGCGCATGCTATCAACGTCGACGGAATGCAGCGTCACAGCCGAGCCCTCCCCTGAACCTACGACTCCTCCAGAATCTTCGCAAACAACGCTATCACACTCGACATGCCCTATCCCCACACCCATGCCGGCTCGCAGCAATACAGCCGAAAACTGGCAGTGGGATCTCCAGCCAGTTCAGCAGCCAAGCTACAGCTATCCCGACGCGGGATACCATGACCTGATGGCCCTGCAGCGGTCGTCCATGACTGCACCGGATATGTGCACTGATATCTCGCCTCACATTGAACTATCGGCTGGCCCTTTGCATCTGCCGCATCACCAGCAGCATGACCCACCGTTTTCATATGTTCTTGATGGCTGCTGTGATAGTGCGACTGCACAGCCTGATATTAAGCCTGTTCTTACTCGACATCATAGCCTGACGAACACGCATCCGCATCCGCACCCGCATTCACATGCGCATCCTCTGGCGGGCAATTTGTCTGGTGATATGATTCGCGACTTTCATTTCCAGGCGAACGATTCTGGGTTCTACCAAGGATTTACACCTGGCTGGTCTTTTCCTCCAGGTTAGATCTGGTTTCATCTACTGTAGTAAATTTGGCCTGTCTCTCGTTCACGCTGGCTCGGGGTTGAGTAGAAGCTGCTGAGCAGCTTTTTATATTTCACTTCTTACCTATACTTTGCTATTTTTTTCAGCGACTTTTTCTTTGTCTCCTTCTCTCTTGATCATTCTCGGTTCCATCTATCGCTCTTCTATACCCCCACATCCATATGTGAAGCCAGAATCAAAACCACGCCTTGGATTGTTATTGGTCTTGAATTTGAACGTTATCAGCACGGAACGTGGAGCACGGAACATCCAGGATACAAGACAGGGAACATGTCTGGCACATTGAGCTCTTGCCCTGATCATTCGCTTTCGTCTCTTCTTTCTCGGGCTCAGATCTTTGTTTGGATCGTCTTTTTTCTTTTTTCCCTGGGGCTTTTCAAATCTGGTATCTAGTTTGAGACACACCCTATCAATTCAGGTACTAGTCCTCGGCCTCCGAGTTTGTCCCAAGTATTGAGTTCCGATTGCGTTGGTCAGGGTCTAGGGACCCTGTTTTATACAAAGTTGGAGAGTTTATGTATGATACAGCTGGGTCTACATGCCATGTGTACATTGTATAGTATATTGAATTTTCTGATCATTTACCTAATCTATGAAAGCTGTTAATCCACGATATCGGTATGCAATTATCACATCAAGGAACCCCAACGTTGAAAAGAACAGTATATATACCCTGGCATCGACCTGAATACGTCTACAAAGCCGAGGTCGGTACTCCAGCACGAGATACAGCAGATCAGATCGAGATCAATGTATACATCGAGATCTCGAGCAGTGAAATTTACCACACCTCGCACAGATCGATCTAGTATCAACCT
This sequence comes from Penicillium arizonense, assembly GCF_001773325.1. Lineage (NCBI taxonomy): Eukaryota > Fungi > Ascomycota > Eurotiomycetes > Eurotiales > Aspergillaceae > Penicillium > Penicillium arizonense. Next base: position 1,421,591 of record NW_019173282.1, on the reverse strand, counting down.
AGAAAAAGCAGCCTAGCAAGTTCAGCATCTCAAATCCAAGTGAAACAAGTTAGTACATTATTTTCCTTGTTCAGGACTGGGATGAAGCTCGGCGTGGGGGTTTGTGACACCTTGACCCTGCGCGTGAGTGGCTTCATGACCTTGCAGTGCAATGACACTAGGTAAAGATCATAGTCATGGCGATATACGCCGTGTCATCCAGACAGTACTGCATGAAGCTATTGTCACAATTCACCGAGACTAAAAGAAACCCTCCAACTATTCTTATCTGATGTAACATTTCGAATTTAAATTTAAAATTTTGGGTAAATTCCTCACGTCTATTAACCAGACAGGAATAAATGATAGATGCACATTCACACGAGGGAAAAGAAAAGAGTAATAAACCAAATAGAAACCCCGAAGCTACCCGATGAATAGTAGAATGACCACAAGAAAAAAAAGACATCATGTAATTCAACCTTCCAAGAGACAAGGCATGCCAAGGTCTACGTCACACAAGTCTCAAGTACAACCGATCAATCAATGCAAGAGAAAGGGAATCAATCCTCGTCCTCCGTTTCCGTGTTGGTGTCGCTGGTATCGCCTGCGTCGCCCTCGGTGTCACTCTCGCTGGAGTCGTCGAAATCCTTGGGCGTCTTCTTCTTGGGTGGTTGTCCCGTCTTGAGAGCTTGCATTTGGCCGGCGATGGAGTCTGGAGAAGTGTTAGTAAATAATATTCAGACCAATGGATTGGCGGAAACTTACCCTCATCAGGTTCACTGATGTCGTCGTCCTCTTCCAAGGCGGCGGCCTTGGCCGGGTCCTCAATGTGCAGAGTAATCTGTGTTGAGTAGTCGAGACCCAGGTAGCTGTCACAGAGCATGTTGAGGACGAAGGTGTAATCGCCAACCTGCGGAGGAGCCTGGAACTGCATCTTGAGAGTTTGGACGTTGAAGGTGGGCTTGCCGGCCTCGTCGAAGATTGGCTTGTCGAATGTGGTAAAAGTAAACGGCGGGACGGCCATCTTGCCCTGCTTGGCGTCTGCAAGGAAGATGTTCCAGCGGGGGGAGTGGTCGCGGGCGAGGAATGGGGCGTGGGCGAGGGGTGGCTGAATAGTCTCAATCTTGTTCTCGACCTTCTTGCCATCCACAAGCTTGGTAGCGCGGTTCTTTGCGGGCTTGCGTCCCATCAGGGCCTCAAGGTCATCCTCGTCGGGGTCGATGTCTTCCAGATCGACTTCGTTCACTGGCGGCACGGATGTGCTACCGGGAGGAATGAAGCGTGCCTTAACAACCAGCTGTACCAGACTGCTGGGGGTGATAACCTTCTCGCCCATGACTTTGAAGAAGATCTTCTCGGGTTGGAGAACGGGAAGTTGCTGGGCGACGGAAATAGCGTCGGCGTATTGCTTTTCAGAGAGGAGACCAGCGCCGACAGTCAGACTGCGTCGTTGAGTCTCGGTAAGGGTCATGAACTTTTGAACGGTGAAGTGCTCCTTGGCATCTTCGCCTTCGACTGACTTGACGACGGCGTCGCTGAAGTTGGGAAGTTGCAATAGCGGCGAGGAGCCCGGGGAAACGGCCTGAATGAGATTCTGAGAGGTTTTATAAGCACCAACGATAGGTCCAATGCTACCAAATGCAAGGGAAATGGCAGTGAAAGCTTCGGAGAGGGAGAGGGCGACAGGAGCGGCTTCGTATTTTTCTGGGAGAACTCAGTCAGTACAAGAAAAAGAATGAGAGATGTCTGCTCGACTTACCAGCATCAAGAGAGGCGTCACCAAGATCGATTCGACCCAGGTAAGCCCACAGCAAAGCCAATGCCTTGCGACGAGAGGAGTTGTCCATCTGCTTCAGAGCCTCGCGGTCCTTAGCCGAGAGGAACGAAGAATCATCTGCCAACACTCGCTTCTCAAGCTTAGCCAAACCAGACTCAGCCTGAGCACCCTTGAGCATGTCCTTGAATTCCTCGCCAGAGGACAAGGCACTGATGATGCCACCTTCGGGCATATCTTCCTTGTACTCGCGGAAAATGTTTCCAGCACTGGCGACGAGAACACGCTCCTTGGTGTAGCGCTGTGATCCATACCACCACTTTCCAACAATATATGGAAGAAGGACACCCAAAAGAGCACCGTAGACCATCAAGACGTACTTGCCATTGCCCTCCATGACAATGAACTGGGGAAGGGCAATACCAATGCTGAAGCTCTGCTTGCCGTCGGGGTGGCCATACTGAAGGTAGTTGTTACGGACCTCCTCGTCGGTCAGTGCCTTGTAGGCCTTGGTCAGTTCGACGAAGCGCTCATTGAGCATATCCATCGTCTCGTTTTTCGAGGGATCAGGACGGATTTTATCCGGGTGATAAATCAACGACATGCGCTTATAATGTCTTGAAATAGCTTTCTCATCCGCGCTCTGTTTGTGAATAAAATGTTAGCTCAAGTGTTCCTGTATCAGCAGGCCTGCCTTGAACTGGACAACTCACCCTTGAGACACCCAAAATGTCATAAGGATCATACGCCTTCACCACGGTCCGAGCCGTGACGACAATTAAATAGACCATCCATGCCATGATCGCATATCCTAGGATCACGGTAACGATGCGCTTAATTCGGCGCTCTTTGCGCAGACGCTTGCGCTTCTGCGCGTCGATGAGATCGGCATGTTGGGGTTTGAAGTCAGATTTGATGCGGGGAGCAGTGTTCTCGAGCTCTGTAGATAGCGCACAATCATTAGACCCGGTCAATCATCACTTTCCAGTCCAGACTCACCTTTGCTAGGACGTAGGAGGTTATAGGTAAGAGGGAGTGTGACCAGGCCGGTCAAAGTGAGGATGAAGAAGGGGAAGAATTGGCCCTAATACTCCAGTCAGTAAACTTGCTTCTTCATTGCTGGCGTAAATTCCTTACCTGCTCATCGTATGTGTAGTCTGACGACATCGTGCGGCGCGTTCAAGGTACAGCGGTGGCCGCTGTCCGCGGAATTTAAAGATCGTGTTGCACAAGGCTGTTGACAGTAGCCACTTGGGACAGGTAGAAGGGCGCAATAGAGAGCTGGGAGGAAATATCAGGAGCTTATTAAGAGCCCAAAAGCATGGCCCACCGGAAACAAAGGAGTGATGAAGGGAGAGACAATATCGCACTTCCTGATCTGGTGATGACCGTGTCCTCAAGGGTCTCACCGCCTGCCCTAAGTGGGGGCTCAATGGGCAGATACTTGGCGGTGAACAAGTATAACCTGAAGCCGTTCAGCTAGTTACTACTCTCCGTTACTGACTACTATCTACTGGTTACTATTCAGCTGGTAACTTTTATGTGTACTTGTATGTGAATATGTAAAGATTTTGTGCTCAAGGCTACTATAAACAAAACTCAAGAACTACAGTCATGAGAAATATCCAAAGCTCAATGCTGCCATTACCACTCCCCTTCAGTTTGGGATGGACAAAAACAGATACATCACACACAGTCCTCCCCTAGCCACTCTACTCATCACTCACACCTTGCCCAGAGAGGGAACTCAAGTGTCAACAACTCAGAGGTCGGACACGAACTCAACCAATACAGGCAAAGCGTGAAGCATGACTCAACAGTGACTCATTTTTTGGTGTGTGACCGAATCAACAGACCAGTATCACGGCCGGGTCAATGGGGACCAATCCAATGTCTGAGACATCTTCATTGCTGCAAGTCGGGGACCCGGGTATCCGTGGGATCTGTGTTCTCGTCATTGCGGTTGGGCGCGTTTGAGTGGGCAGACGCTGGGCGTTGCCTTTGGTGTTTTTTATGTTTGTCGAACGCAGATCATAACGTCGCAAATTCATCAAATAGTGGTTTTTTGTCTTTTTGGTGACCGAAAAAGTATGAAAGAAAGGAATCCGCTGGAAGTCTCCAGGCTGAATATCTGAACATTCAATCTCCAAGGGCATGGCCACTTGTTCTGGGGCGAGTCAGAATGGTGATCAGGGCAAGTGTAGAGAGTGATACTCACGAATCGATATAGTCAAGTCCGCCAAAGTACTCGAGCATCCGATCACAGAGACTCATGTCGTCACCCGGCTCTCCGCCGAACAGACGATATTGTTCATCGTGGCCTGATTCCAGCCCCGTTGGGCGTTCACGGGTCTGCCATGCTGTATACCCAAAATGCCATATCGGGGCGGGGGGTACAGCTGGGGATCCACATGAAGTGCATGGAGAGTTGTCGATAGACACAGGCTCACAGAAGATGTTCTGGGGTGTCTGAATGGATGCCGGGGTTTCGGGTTGAAAAGTTATAGATCGGTTGCGTGAACGAGGACGGGTGCGACGTCTGTTATGTCGGCCCATCCTAAAGTGAAGTAAGAAAAGTAAAGACTTTTAGAGGAGCGACCATCACCCCTGAGGACGAGATGAGGTGAAAAAGTTGAGTAGCAGGGGTCGAGCTTTATAAGTAAAAAAAGTTGCGTGAGTCACTATAAAACGACCCACTCTCGGGTCCCACCGAGAAGATCTCCCTAAGGGATGCCAAGGTCCTTTGATGACTCGGACATCGCGTGATTTGCAGACTTTAGACTTTGAGCACGTTATTCCAGTTGGAATGCTAGCACGCTATCTACTTTATATGCTAGCACGCTATATCTACGAGCCATATGAGCCATATGACTACTATGATGACTACTATTATGACGACAAATATGACTACTATTATGACCACCATTATGACGACAAATATGATACAAAAACTCAACACATGACGACAAGCCGATGCCGGTGCATTAGTGCCGGCCCGGCTGGCGATCGTGTCAGGCAACGGAGTGGGCATCCCGATTTCTCCCTACGGAGAACATGGTCTGACTCCGGCAGAGTTTTCTCTCCTTGCATATTTCATTCTTTGTCGGGTTCTAGAATCAATTTCTGAAAGAAAATAAAAGAATCAACTAGAAATAGCATAGAATCAAATAAAATCAAATAACAGAACAAAGAATACAGTACAGTATTCTCCTAAATTAGCCCCTAAATAAAGACCCCCTTGCCCAGGTGAAACCACTAAAGAAAGGCAAACATCTTAATTTCAATGCTCTCCCTGGCTGCCCCATCTTGAAACTCAGGGTCGACAAATGCAGAGTGTGGGACGCTGACCCCTTTGTCACTGTCGAATTGTGTAAAGATCAAAGGCTCGTGAGGCTGCTGACGGCCCAGATAGTACCATCGCTGGTCTGCACTGAAGGCATACCGGCTTAGTTCATTCCAGCCACGAGCCAATATCAGCCGCGTGGGAATGTTGTCGCGTGGATTGACCGAGTTCCAGTCACAAACTGCAAGGGGATCTCGCTGGATGGTTTTCAACGGTCGCCACACATTGATGATCAGGACTCGGCCAGCTAGGAGACGGGTCCGCTCCTGTTCGTCGGGTATAACGGACTCCAGATGGTGCAATGCCCCTTCGGCAGTGAAGTCTGAATGCACGCTATGTGCGGGTGCGCGATTATTGGCATGCAAGGACGCATCTGTCGCGAGGCATCGGACTCGATGTGCAAAGGTGACCGTCCTGGTTGCCCCAGTTCTGCAATATGGTTCAGTTAAGATAAAACACAGTTAGGGGAATTAAAACTGACATTTGGCGAACTAGTTCCTCTGTCTTAGGGACGAGGGTGTCTTTAACCTGTTCTTCATCTGTGGCATCCCCAGGCATATCATGTGACACATATACAAAGCCATTTTTGTCCAGCGTGAAGTTGGATTCCTGGCCTCGGATGTCATGCACTCTTACTCGGTGCATCTGATCATGAGCCCGCATTGCCTTGAGACCCTCCTCAGGGTTCCCATTGGTGAAGTCGATCTGGACACGATTGTCGCCCCCTGATGCTCTCCAGAACATAAGTTCCGTATCGACATGCTTCACGGAATGTCCAGAATGATCCCCCATGTTGAAAGCGATCGCAGATCTCGCTGCATGTATTTAGCGACCCACCGTCAGGGGGAAGCCGGGGTTATAAGTACCTGCGTCACGGGCGAAAAGGGCTATCGATGACCGGCAGTCTCAGCATCCGGTTGATGTGCATAAAAGGCATAGATCTGAAGGATACCGTCATTTCGATGGGGGATTAGGGGGGCATTAGAGCATTGATGCTCGCTTCCAGACTGATCAGCGCTGGACCAAGACAAATATACGAGTACGAACCCGAGGTAAAGTGGAGGGGTACATTTCCTTGAAACGGAGGCATTCACGTTTCACTTGGTATTATTTACAGTAGACATGGCTTGAACTGGCTTACTTGGATGTTACTGTCAGTCGTGGGGCAGATTCCATACATTAACACACGCATAAATATATCTATATATACTGTTTGGCGAATGACATTGTAGTATGGACAATGAAACATGTACCCGCATGGATAAACATCTGACATCTGTTGACGGTAAATTCCCAAGGCATGCAACTATCAAACCTGCTTGGCCCTCTGTGTCACTGAAGCGTGTGGTTCGGTGGAAATGCTTAGGCTATTCCAGGCCAAGCCCAAATCCGACGATTTTCAAGTGAGGTTGCGTTTTGTTCAAGCCGAGGATATCATAGCAGAATAGAAACCAAAGTAACTTATGGTAGGTCGAGTGAGAGAGGTATGTTCAGGTAGATTCATCCCATCGGTCAGCCTTGGCGGCCATGGAAATTCTCTGAGTGTGCCAGATATCACGGATACGGCGGGAGACGTGGTGTAACCAGGCCATCGTGGAGTTGGATATAGTTTGGTGGTTTGGAGGTAATTTGGAAGATCAAGTCAGTTCGATCCAATGTAGATGATTTTGAAACACGAGTCAAAAGGATATAGCGGACTATATATACTATCAGACATCTAACAATTTGTAAGATCAGGTTTGTAAGAAGCCTGGTCGTTTGGATAATCTCCCAAGTCTGGAGCTGGGGATGTTTGCCACTCCAATGTATACAAGATGTTTGCCACTATACAGATATATAAGCCGAACCAAACTTTGACGTGGGTCTCGGTCTGGACAACCGAGCTGATTCATGAAAACAGAGGCTAAGAGGCTACATCCATGAGGTATTGTATATGCTATTTCCATATGCTGTATACTATCTATACTATTCACACTATTCTCCACGAATAATGGCAAGCATTTCTTCACCCTTGGGTGCTGTAGTGAGGTTCTCATAGCCAGTAGCCGTCACAAGAATATCATCCTCAATACGCACCCCACCAATGTGTACATATTTATCTGCAACGTCGAAATCTATGAAGCGGGCATAGGGTTGATTGCGCGCATCGGCAAGAGCCAGAGGCGAGAAGTACAATCCTGGTTCAACGGTGACAACCATGCCTTCTTCCAACACCGGCGCAGAGGCAGTGCAAGGCGAAAGGCAGGTAGTGGCCCAGTGCGGGCGGGTCCGACCAAACGCCATGATTGATTTTTCGGAGACATCATGGACCTCCAACCCAACGTGATGTCCTAGTCCATGAGGGAGGAAGACCCTAGAAGCACCAGACTGGCGGATCTCAAGGGTTGTGCCGTTCTTGAGCACACCAAGCGCCATGAGTCCCTCAATGGCGATGTCATGGGCTAGATTGTGGAGAGACAGATATCGGACTCCTTTGCGCATCCCCCGGATACACTCTTCCTGCATACGCTCTACGAGCTTATAGATATCCCGAGCGTGGTCGCTGGGCCATTCGCCAGAAAGAGGGAAAGTCCGCGTCACATCACTGGCATAGCAGTCCCACTCCGCACCAGCATCAAGGCAGACAAGAGGCTTATTGCGGAGGGATTCATTATTCCGGTCGTAGTGCAGGACTGCCGCGTTAGGCCCTGATGCGGCGATGATCTGGTACGCCTGATTGCGGGCGCCGTTTGAGACGCAGGTATCTAGGAACGACCCTTCGATTTCCGACTCATTGGAAAAAGTCTGGATGCGTTTAAGAATTTCGCGGTGTGCAAGGCCCGAGACCTTGTTCGCTTGGCGAATCATTCGGATTTCATATTCATCCTTAATACCTCTGGCCGCATCCATCGCAGGCATGAGCTTCTCCAACTCGAGAGGCGCATCAGCAGGAAGGTGATCCGGCTTCTCCGATTGATGAACAAGATACAATTCGCTTCCCTCCTTGCGCTCATCCAGCCATGTCTGGAGTCCTTCTTTCAGCGCAGTTTGATAGTGCACTCGGTCCACATCATATTGATCCAATGCATCTTCCCTTGAGAGGGTCGGTCCCATCCAGATAGCCCGATGGAGATCAAAGTCAGGGACATAAAGGGTCAACAGGTCTCGTTCAATATCGTATGTTAGCGAACAGTCGGGCTCGTTGACTCCGCTCAAGTAGTAGAAGTATCGTCGTTGCCGGAAGGGGCGCGTCTGGTCCGAGTCGCGTAGGTTGATTGTCGGCTGCCCAGAGAGGAAAATCAAGCCACTTGAAGCCTTAAGCTTTCGGGCAACATTGCGCGCGTGATGCTTAGCTAGGGCGGGTTAGCTGAGAAGAGGGCGAAGGGGAAGGTCTAGGGGGACGGACCTGGGTACTTATCGCAGGAAGTAGGAGTTGCCAGACGGATGTCGTAGGAGTCAACTGAATTGATCATGATCTCACGAGCCAAGGGGTCATGAGTGCCCTGAGAGCCCCGAGAGCCTTGGGCTGAACTAGTCGCTCGCATAACTGGATGAGAGGGGTCACTTTAGCAGCAAGGAGGGGAGAGTAAGCCGAGGGGTATTAGTGCAAAGTTAGCAAAGAGAAGGGAGATATCAAGGCTCAGAAGCCAGGTTTGTAGGATTACAGGAATCCAAGAGGAGAGGAAGAGCAAGTCAGCCTCAAGAGAGAGTTGGAGACCCGAAAGCGTCTTAGATAACTTCCCGCTCGCTCTCTTTCTCCTCTCACTCAACTTTCCAACTTTCCAACTTTCCCAACTTCTGTACTTGTTCCTCGTTCCTCGTTCTTCCTCATCGCTCTTAGCTATTCGTTCCTCTATTCCTTATTTATTACAATCAATGAACCATGCAGGGTTCTGAGGCGAGCCCCGGGCTCCTGCCATCAACCTTGAGAACGGTGATAGGCACTCCGACGTCACCGCTCCTCTCCCCGACCGACCCGTCTCTTTCACAGCAACAAATCCAGTCAACCCTCCAGAATGTTCTCTCCTCGCTGTCAGAATTTCGTCCTGAGGTCGTGGCCGCCAGTGGCAACTCGACCGGCTCGACCGGCAAAGGCATCCTGATTGGGATCTTGTCCGCTTTTGGCTCGGCCGGCGTCGCATTTATCGTGCTAGCGATCTTCTTTTTCTTTAAATATACCCGCCGCGGGCGGATTATGCTGGATCGCATTGGTCGGCCTGGTGAATATGACGACGAGCAGGCGTTTGCGCGCGAGGAAGAGGCGGCGCTAGAGTCTATGGATGACCTGGCGCGGTCGGAATACTTACGAGCGAAAGGTACGGCAATGCACTAAATCTGCTTGATCGATTTGCTAATGGTGCGCAGCTTTTGTACAAGGAAACCCGCCCGAGTCCGTGCAAACCGACATCTCGTTATCACAATTCCTCGCCATTCAAGAGAAGGGTGTCTCCGCCTGGGAGTTCCAGCCGGAGTTGGAGATTGCAAACTGCTTTGTGGAAGGGCGCACAGAAATCGAGTTCTTCGACTCCGAGTGTAGTGTACAGACCAACCTGCCCATCCCGAAGCAGAATGAGGTCTACTACTGGGAAGCGAAGATCTACGATAAGCCCGAGTCGACCATGATCGGGATCGGTGTCAGCACCAAACCGTATCCTTTGTTCCGAATGCCTGGTATGTTCCCACCGAAAGTATTCTTTATCAGGCAACCTGCTAACAAATACCAGGCCTCCACAAATCCTCTGTTGCCTACGAGTCTACTGGACATCGCCGACTTAATCAACCATTCACAGCAACCCCATACGGTCCCCCTCTACTTCAAGGCGACGTCATCGGTGTAGGCTATCGCCCCCGATCAGGCACGATCTTCTTTACTCGCAACGGCAAGCGGCTCGAAGACGTGGCTCATAACTATCGTTCACAAAACCTCTTCCCCACGATTGGCGCCAACGGACCCTGTACCGTTCACGTCAACTTTGGTCAAATGGGATTCGTCTTCATCGAAGGCAACGTCAAGAAATGGGGTTTGGCCCCTATGACTGGCAGCCTGGCCCCGCCCCCACCCTATGGCAGTGAGCAAGGCAGCATCCTCCTCGAGTCGGGCCGTGAGAGCGCGGCTCAAATCTCCCACCGCGTGTATCAAAACGCCAATTACGCCGCCTCAGGTTCAAGTGTTAGGATCCCTCCGGCGGCCAGCCCAGGCCCTGCTCGATCTCCAACTGACATTTCCCTCGCCCAGCTGGCCCACATCCCTTCCAATGAAGATGCTGGTGAGGGATCTAGTCGTTTTGCTGCCGACGAAGAGCCTGGTGCTCCAGACGATGAAGAGCCTGAGGTCCCACCACCAGAGTACTCCAGCCCTGGCAGCAGTCGCAGGGGCAGTGATGCTTCCCTAGAATATCCCTCCAGAGGCTCTGAGGGATTCCACTCTCCATCAAATGAATCCAGCGAATTTGATGGGCCAAATCTGCCCAGTTACCAGACTGTCGTAACCAGAGGTTGGAACGAACACTCAATAGAGGGCAATGATCCCTGATACAGCGTTTTTGTCTATGAACATAGCTTCCCTTGTTATTTCTTTGTTTTATTTAGCGGGTTCACGGGATGGCGTTACAAGCAACTCGGCGGATTTTTTTGGGATTGGGAATGTGCGAGGGTCAATGAATCATGTATAAGGACGCTGTCCATTTCAATTACAGTCTAGTGCATGTACATGTAGACAGTAAGGAGTGAAAGTAGACATCGTATAAATGCCCGGTTGCCCCAGAGCTCAGATCGCCTTCTGCCAAGACTCGAAACTTTCGATCTTCCTTTACGTCTCTCTCTCTCTCTTCATTACTCTCTCTGTGTATTTCCAGCATTTCCATTCCATTCATTCATTATCAACGTGTGTCCAGATTGCCGTGTCCGTCCGGATCTCCACCCCCGAAGGTCTCTCCACTGTTTCCGGTCTCCGATACAGCTGGATGGTCCCCACCGTCCCGCGATAAGAGATCCACATGACAAAAGGGCTAGACTTCCGCCTCAGCCTTCTCTCTAACATCACTTCTGGCTTCAGCTTATGGTATTTCCCATACTTGGGTTTAGAACAGTCCAAGTCGCAAGATTACCTGTTTAATTTCCCTTTTTTCCCTCTTCCTGTTTCGCGTTTTTAGCCGCAATTCTGTCGCAGCTGTGAAACAGTCTGCTGAAACACCTCTAGTAGAGGTCAGTCTCCCCGGTAGCCTGGCTCCGGTTCAGTCGTCAGCTCATTGTTCATGTCTTACGCCTCCACGGAGAGTGCAACAATGGCCGACAAAGCCGCATTCCAAGTCATTGTCTTGGTAAGTTTGATTGGTTTCTTGCAGATTCCACCTGCAGAGCCATGTGTCGGAGTTGATACCCAGCCCGATCATTGGACCTCGTCTCCCACTTGGCTTTCGGGGCTTTGGCAGATGGATCCTCTTACCTCTACTTCTACATCTTCTGCAGAATGCTAACTGGCTCAGGGACCAACGGGAGGACCCCGGGAAGACAGCGTCACCGGCATTCTGGTCCGATCGACCTCCACAAAATGGTCGCCAGACTCTGTGGTAGCCGTGGATGCGGGTACCCTTCTTGCGGGAATCATCCGATTGCTGGAGCGATACATCCCCGAATGCAAGGATGATCAGGGATTGATGACAAATGGGCCCTTTCAGGGGCTTGAGCTGCCCTACCAAACTGCACAGGCCAATGCAGCTCATATCTTTCGGGAAATCATTGGCGCTATCCTCATTACTCATCCTCATCTGGATCATATCTCAGGATTGGCCATCAACACTCCGATCTTGGAGGCGGGGGCTGGCCCAAAGCCGGTGGCTGCGTTGCCATCAGTGTTATCCGCCATCAAGAACCACATGTTTAACGATATCATCTGGCCGAACTTGTCGGATGAGGATGGCGGCGCCGGTCTACTCACATACCAACGTTTGGTAGAAGGTGGAAACCCTCGCTTCGGTCGTGGTGAAAGCAGGGGCTATGTGAGAGCCTGTAATGGCTTGTTGACGAAATGCCTCAGTATCAGCCATGGGAAGTGTAAACAACGGTATCATCCCGAAAGTGGTGTGCATCATCGCGCTGGGAGTACTGTCTTTGCAGAACATCAGTTGATGATTCCTTCAAGGGCCATTTCTGTCGACCAGACCGATGGCAGGTATGCTTATACCTGGAACCTTTTTATCAGTTAAGTTGCTAACACGCGCAGTTTCTATTCCCCCGCTCGCTCACCTCGTATATTCCCCTCTAACCCCAAAGAAACCCCTGTGGCGACAGTTGAGAGCTCGGCATTCTTCCTGCGCGATCATCATACCGGCTACGAGATCATTGTGTTCGGTGATGTCGAACCCGACTCCGTGTCTCTCGAGTCTCTCAACAAACTAGTATGGGAGGCGGCAGCACCAAAGATTGCTACAGGTAAATTACGAGCCATTTTCATCGAGTGTTCATACAACGACAGCGTCGACGACGCATACCTGTATGGCCACATGTGTCCGCGACATTTAGTCGCCGAACTCAGCGTGCTAGCCGCCAAAGTTGCGGAAGTGCGCGAAACGAACACGCCGGACAAAAAGCGCAAACGCGAAGCCCCAGCCATTCCTGAAGCTCGCAGTGAACAAGTGAGCCCTCGATCGAAACGAACCCAGAGTTACGCCGACGAGAAAACGCCGTCTGTTCCCCCTGTCGAACCTCGCTCACACCCGAGCGAGTCGTTTGAGCTGCCTCACGTACCCGCAGCTGCGCCTCCGGGCTTCGGCGATGATGGTGATCATGCAGATGTTATGGGCCCGGAACCCAGAGGCTGGGATGATACCGAGCCTCTTCCGCTGGAAGGACTGAAGGTTTACATCATTCATATCAAAGAAAACCTCACTGATGGGCCGCCTCCCTGTGATCAGATTCTAAGTGAGCTGAAGGCTCGTGGCACGGCGGCGCATCTGGGATGTGAGTTCTTCATTCCTAATCCCCTAGAAGGGATATGGATATGAAAGACATCGGTCAGGTAATTAGAGAGGCGTTCGGATTTACTTTTCCGTTTCTAAGCGTCGGATTTATTATGTCTGTGTACAATAGCTAAACTTCAATTCTCGATGATCAACTGCATCTTCATTCACGGCGCATGTCTTCACTAGCCCTGTACCGTTGGAGGTCCGTTGGGATGTGTTGGACGATACTTGGTCGGCAGTGCCTTGAGCTGTCCATCAGAAGAGTAATAGTTGTTTAAGTAAAACACAGGATATAACGTCGGGATAATAAGCACGATCAACGAATCCGACGTCACAGAGCGTTAGCTGACTGGGCTAAGATGAAGCTTGCTCCCGATCAAGTAATTCGGGGCTATTGATCGACATTGGGCAGAATGTAAGATGCCAATCCCTTCTATCTTGGAACCAACAGTTGCACGACAAGTCTCCGAGGATAATTGGACAAAAGGTCAGACGGAATGGCCCTACAAGCAGACATTTGATGGTGAATATGCCGAAGACACCAAAGCAGTGATGGAAGTTTCAACACAAAAGGGATGCAAGGCCCCATATGATGAGTATATGAACCTGCTAGCCAACGACTGCGACACGGACAGTAGCAACAAGCACGGTGGTACCGTCTCCACAGACGAGTGTTACATTTTTAGTTTGAGTGTGACGTCCGAGTCAAAACTAAGCTGTCAGGTGGCGAGCAGGCAATGTCGAAGGAAGAATGTGTTCATTATGTTGGCCAGATTGTGATACAAACAGTGGGGATAAGCATGGTGGTATATTCGATGTTGGAAACTGCATGTCCTTCAACATGACGATGTATAATCCGTGTGTCGTGTTCGGGGGCTAGTACATGTCTAGTCTTGCTATGGAATATGTTAATATCTCTCGTAGTCGCGTCATGATGAATGTTTCCATGGCATAAAGCTACTAGGGTAAATCATCGGTCACTTGGTTGAGACTTTGTATGCCTCTATCGACAGAGTGTGGCTTATTTAACAAACTATTATTCACAATGGCGAGCTGCAGCTTTCTTCGCGAATTCATTTATTCCGACTTAGCTTGGCCGATAACATCCTCCCAAACCGATGCATCATTGGAAGGAATCCTCAGGCCCTTCATCGTGGAAGCAACGCCCTCGTCCTCACGCTGGGGCCGGCTACCAGGTAGATCCAAGATAGCTTCACCATCCCGAGCAAACGCAATAAGCTCCTCCTCAGTACCCCACTCACTCATGGCCATCACACCGATAGGCACACCGCCATCGGGGCTGTAACCAGCAGGACAGCTAATTGAAGGGCAACCAGTAAAGTTGGCCAACCAAACATATTCCATATTGCGGACAGAAGACTTGCCATCCGACAAGCCCCGAGACAAGTCTGCCTCGCCGCCATCAATATGCCAACCGGGAATGGGCGTCGTAGGGGAAACGATGAGCAATCCGGGGTGAGTCTTGAAAAGATGAGCCAAATGCGTCATAAGCAAATTGCGCAACCGCTGGGAGGCAAGCAAGTCCTGGGCAGTGATCTGGTACATTCCCATGGAGACGAGCATTTTGTTCGGGGCCGTGAGCTGTCGGATCTGACTCGCATCGACACCTGATGCAATTTCCGCCATGATGGTCAGAGCGTGGGCTCGCTGACCTTCCGGAAGGTATGGAATTGAAATGTCCACAATGGTGTACCCTTCCTGGCGGTAGTATTCGAGCGCTCTATCCAGGGTAGCGCGCACCGGGCCCTCGGCGCGATCGATCCAGTCGCGAACGATACCAATTGTCTTGGTCCTCTTGGCGTCAGAAGAAGCCGGTACCGGATTGGGGAATTGTGATGAAATCGGGTCTTCTGAGGCAGGTGCTGGAGTGGCCATGGTACGGTAGGCGAGGGCGAGGTCATCGATGCTGGCTGCCATGGGCCCGAGGACGCCGACAGTGGGCGCAAGACTCAGAGACGGCGCACCAGACACTCGGCCATGTGAAGGCTTCAGTCCCCAGATGCCACAGAATGATGATGGGATTCTAATTGAGCCTCCACCATCTGCGCCGAGTGCGATCGGCACAAGTCCAGCCCCGACAGCATACCCGGAGCCACCAGATGAACCGCCACAGTAATAGTCCTTGTTGTGGGGGTTTTTTGGCGTCCCATAATTTGGGTTATTGTTGGTAGTATCTGAAAATAGTCAACTACCATTTCATTTTCCGAACATCAGAAATAAAGTACTCACCAAGTCCCAGTTCGTGCATGGTGGTCTTTCCAATCACTATAGCTCCAGCATCCAGCCACTGCTTCACACACCATGACGTCGCATCAGTGCCATGCTTGAAATCCAGCTTGGTTCCTAGTGTGCGCTTATATCCGGTAATGTGCACCTCGTCCTTCACTGCGACCGGTACTCCATCCAGCGGACCTAGCGGCTGGCCCTTCTTGTATCGCTCGGCGGATGCTTCCGCCGCCGCACGGATTGCATCAGATTGCGACTCAAGGAAAGCAGTTGCGTGTTTCCCAACCGGCTGAACATCACGTCGGATCAGAGGGAGTAGCGTCTCAATGACGGCGATCGGGGTCAGCTCCCCGGATGAGTAGAGCGCATGGTAGTCGGCAGAGGTGTAATATCCATGATCTCCTTTTCTTCGCTCCACAGGAGCCGTCGTTCTTGAATCGTCTTGGCTAGCGTTGTCGATGGGAATCACAGTTGGATCGTAGCGACCGGCGTACTGGCTGAGGTGAGGGATCTCGCGAATGATGCCAAATCCGGCATTGCGCCAGATATGGCTCTGGATAAAGCCGATATTATGAATCCTGGGACGAAAAACTCCGAATTAGTGTGTCGCGACAACACAATGGAGCTCTGTGCAATTTACAATGTTGCGCCGATGGCCAAGGGTGTGCCGCGGAAGACCGGAATGCTCTGCGTCTCATTCTTATATGGCACCGAGGGGCCTTCACGTGGCGGAGGATAATTGAGGAATGCCTGTGAGCTCATGGTGAATGGGTGTTGAGGTCAACATGAGAACATGAATGGAAGCTCAAGTGGAGGTGCCGATAGCTTATCACATGCCGCGGCTCAAGTCAGGTCACATGTTCTACCTGTTAAAGTGCAAATACGTACATGTATTCCATATATTTGTTGTAAATCTACAGACTCAGCTTAATGTTGTACTTGTCCATGCCCAAGGCAGCCCCAGTGAGCACTGCTGCATAGACAATCAGAATCCCCATGGCTTGTGGGGTATTGAGATCCAGCGTAGGAATGCTCAGGTTTACTGCTCCAGTAAGCAAGTTCGCAATCAAGAAAAGCGCAAGGCCCCCTCGGTTGAAGGCGTGTAGAATACGACTGGTCGCAAAGGAACTCTGCTCTACTTCACCATCCTTGCTGGTGGCCCGGTGGACCGCCGGGAAGAACACGGTCTCGGTCAAACAGAACAGGAATAGCTGTGCGCTGTTGAATGCTGACACCCAGAGGACATACGGCATGTTAGCCAGTCGACGCGACACAGGAATATTGGCGCCGTAGCCAAAGGCGTAGGTGGAGTTGAAGAAGAACAAGGTCGACCAGAACAGAGCTTGCAGAACCAAGCTTGCCAGGACAGATCTCCGTGCCTGCTGAGGCGACTTGGTTGCCGATGTTCCACGCGGAATGATGCGAATTCCAACACCACGTCCCGCGAGGAAGATTGCAAAGTACCCAATAAAGGAGAAGACACCTTCGCGGTTCTTAGACAACAGATCTGGTCCTCGAGGAGACACGAGAATGTATCCCTTGAGGTCGGTTGACTCCAAAGCAACTTGATAAAGGACCGCAGTGCCAAGTGCAAGTGCCTCGTAGGAGGGAACCAATGTAGTCAAAGAATCGAAAAGCTCCACAAAAGGAGGCAAGAAGCCAAGTGTGAAGAAGAAGTTCCAGTGCACGCCATATTCCGTCACATGTTCCGCATAGTCTAAACCCTTTACACTCCACAGACGGATGAGACCCAGTACAAGTAAGGGAATGGAGTGACGAGCCGAGCCAATCAATCTTTTATGCAAGGCCACTTTGGGAGATTTCGAGTTGCGGCCTTTGAGAACCGCTCGTGCAGAAACAACTCCAGCGGAGAAAACGAAAGATCCAACCCCCAAGTCCATCAGAGAAGTTCCCCAGTTCTCAACCTTGGCAAAACGGCGAGGAAAAGCGCGGAAGTCGACAGCCAAAATAGCAACACAGGTGACAATCATCATGGCTGCGCGATATGTCGTCAAGAATGGGTGGACGGGTAGGGACATGGATTCCTCCTGGGGGAGTTCATGTTTGGCCTTGGATTTGCGGGGTGGTTTCGCCTTTTGGGGGGTGCGTAGGCTTGGCCTGGTAAGGAAAAGAAGTACGGCGGGGGAGACGAGGAAGATGTTGAGGAGGAGCGGCGCCGAGGAGTATGCTGTTGTCGCGAACAAGATGGCCAGAACATTGAGAAGGAAATCTGTCACGAGTGCCGCAGGCCCGTAGGGTGTGAAAAAGGACAATCGGGATTGAAGAGCTGACCAGAGAAGGACAGATGTCTGGGTTGATCGCGCAGATTAGCAAGATAGCAAGGTCAATTGGAATTGGAGTCTCTCACTGAGGCAACGAGAGTGACTGCATTGATTTCAAGGATTGTGCTTCCAGCAAGATTTGACACGAATGCCTCCTTGCGAGCTTTGTAGCTCGGATCCATACTGGGCAGTTCGAATGGCCAACAAATTGGAGAATGACGTGGGAAGAAAAGAAAGTTGGAGAAGCTCCAAGTGTTTACCCGCCACGATCACCTGACCCCTAGCTACGATATCATTTTTTGGAACATCTGTCAATTTCACTGATGACACAGTGTCAATATTGCAATGCATTTCACTTTTAAGTCTGTGGT
This sequence comes from Penicillium arizonense, assembly GCF_001773325.1. NCBI lineage: Eukaryota > Fungi > Ascomycota > Eurotiomycetes > Eurotiales > Aspergillaceae > Penicillium > Penicillium arizonense. The sequence continues at coordinate 1,403,652 of NW_019173282.1, read as the reverse complement.
ACTGGATGAATAGACAGCCAACATCATGACACGTACACACATTTGACCCTAAAACCCCCACCCGGCCTGATAGAATCAATGAAATTCGATCCACTGTCAGGGCTTCCAGGAGTAGAGGCACAACCCTCTCCCGTAGGATTCAAGGTATTGATAACTCTAGATGCCTGTTTGAGTTGCAATCAGCTTCCCCACCGTGGAACACAGGCTACCGTTATTGACTCACATGCAGTCTACCAGAGATCAAGTATTGAAACTTCTGTCCAATCCGCAATGTCTCCGGTTATCTTCCACTAAACGCGCGAACTCTGATACATCACAAGTCCTGTGTCCATACGGATTTAGGTTAACTTTAGCCGTACACTAAGTCCGGAATTCGGTCCGTAATGATCGGCCATGACCCCGAACTGCGTATCAATAAAGAGTCTGTGCAGTCCGTAGGGCAAAGCATTTTGGCGGCCGTGCCCCTGCCCCCTTGGCTGATTCCCACTTGGATACAGGCTGATCTTCTATACTACATGTTCATATTTGACACTGAATACAAAAGAGGTACTCTACCCCGTTACAAGGTAGAAGGAAGCAACAGGGTGCAGCTTAGGGTTGGGGGTCACTTGGACGTTGTGTTGGGCTCTTTCCACGTGTACAGAATCACTGGGGCGACTAGAATCCCATTCATACGCTCCTCGTAGAACGGAAACCATGATAAGTTTACTTGCATAAGATGTTTGTGGGTACGAAATTTGAGGTCTCCGAGACCCGTCTTGGTTCTTAAACGAACAAAAGCAAAGTCTACATATTTACTGACCAGTTTTCATCGATCATCAAGCAGAGTACCTTTTTTATGGCCATAAATTTCAGTTCCATTATCTAGTCAAAGGAGATTCATTCGGGTCTGGCCGTATTGAAGGACTCAAGAGTCATATCAGCCGCGGGCACGGGGATCGTGGACGGGGACGGACGCAGATCCATATTGAGTAGATCATCCACATCACGCCGTTCTGCGAGCCGCAAGGCTTATAAATTGAAACGTTTTATTCTTCTGCACTTGAGGTGAGGATGTTCGCTTTCTTGATCTATGGGAAACTAGGAAGAGGTAGGGCTGATGTTAAAACAGTTCCATCACGCACGATATATGAAAATGCAATTGAAAAGACCAAATTTTGAGGATTGCAAATGACACGAACAAATCCAGACCAGCACTAGTCTCCAGACGCAAGTCGAAAAAAAAAGCGGACCTCGACATGGGGCCGACTCACCGTAGTGGCCGGAACGCCAGACGCTATATCTAGAGGCTACGGAGTTCGTTTATTCCTCCGAGCTCATTGGGTCATTCGGTTTCAAATCAACATGATTGCAGATTTGATTCGCCTTGCTTCGTTGCGGATCTTAGAGACATGAGTACCGTATTTAGCGTATTTAAGGCATTTTAGTTCCCCAAATACATACCCCAGTCGCTATAATCCCTTCCCATGCCTTTTTTTCCCTCTCAGCCTCGGATCTACTACCGCTTGCCTGAATCCTTGCTCGGGTTGGAGATAGTCTTGCCCATCTTTGCGCAATCCACCACTTCCCTTCATGTTAAGTCCCTCCAGGTATCTTACGCTGGGTCCATAATCATCAACGGGTGATATTTTGTGAACGAAAATTGGGAAATTGAGAGCACCATTTTCAGCCATCGCCTGGTGTCCACCTTCAAGACCCAAAAGCTGAGAGTATGAGCCCGAAAGAGGAGCCGTCGCTCAAGAGACGCGAGTCTCGTTCGGGGTCAAGGAAGGTCTCTTCATTGTCGGCTGAGCAGCTGGAAAGAAAGCGTGCCAACGATCGAGAGGCGCAACGGTCCATCCGCCAACGAACCAAAAATAATATAGAACAGCTTGAGGCTCAAGTTTCCCGCCTCCAGTCCCAGATAGAAGATATGCGGTTCCGGACTGAGAGATATGACGAAGTCATGCAGCTAAATGCCACCCTGGAAGATGAAGTGAGCCGATTGAAGCGACAAATTGCTTCTTTCACTGGACGACCTGAATTTGCAGGCAGCAGTGAACAAGTGGCTCGGCTTCGAAGCGGATGGCCTCTAGAGGAAGTCCCGAATAATGCCTCGCCCATCATTCCTACGACGGGGTTGCTCTTGTCGCCGCATTTCTCAGAGGCATCTCACCCTCGAACATCATCTGCTCTCTCATCGTCGAGCCGGGCATCTCATCCGCATGACTGGCAACGACCATATCCATCAACCAGGTCACCCTCCCTTGAGGAATCTTCCGAGGACTTTCCCAATCGCCTCGATCCATACGTTATAGAGGGTCAAGTTCATCAGGGGGCAAGAATCTTGCCTCCTTCGATTCCGAATTCAGCACCTCAGATGGGCTTTAGCGCAGCCTCCGCGCCACCTCAAGTTGAATCTTCATTTGCCCTGTTTCCTTACAGCAACCGGTCACTTTCCATGTCTAATGCCACACCTGTTAGTCAGCCAGCTCCTTCTCAAGACTACCAGATCGAGGCGCCGCCATACTCGCAATCTATACAGTCCCAACGAGACTTGACATTTCCCTATCCATGGGGCCCCCAGTCATGAACTCAATGGAAGAGGCCAAGGCACCCAAACGAGAACAAATCTTCTTCGGAGAAGGCACTTAGGCGTTGTCCATACAACAAGCGTAAACCTTAATTGGAGGTACAATTGAAGGTACAATAGCCTTGTGAGGCCTTTGTGAGTTGGACAAAGAAGCCCTTGCTTTGATCGAGGAAACTGACTCGGGATCGGAACCGAGAATAGGCTTAAGCTGCAACTAGGACTCGGAAACCCACAACCGAGGTTACATTTAAAGCACATTTAATCGGAAATAATAACCGGGGCTAATACTCTATCTATGCGGAGACTTTCCGGTCTCCACCATACCTAGGGCTGACAGGTCTATGCTGTCAGCACTCTTTTTCACTTTTATGGACCTAGGTCGAAGGCCATGTGCCTCCAAAGGTAGGAATAGTATCAATTTGGTCCACGACCGTGATGTCGGATTGGTTGAGCACTGCTGAGATATTATCTGAAACCTTGTTGTGAACTCAAGACTCATATACATGCATGTTTAAGACAGCTAAAAATCAATCGATCTATTCATGATCCGTGGTGGTTCTGATATTCGGTATATCCCACGGGGGAGATAGGTGTACATCCAAAAAAAAAATGAAAAACACGCCCAATGCGCTCATTCAAAAAGATAGAACAATTTATAAACATAAAATCAAAACCTGTGAGATGGTAACTATTGCGTGTATTGCTTCTGGAGCAACTTAGCAATGGTCTGCAGCTGAATGTTGCTGGTACCCTCGTAGATGGCGCCGATCTTGCTGTCACGGAACATCTTCTCGGCAATACCCTCGCGCACAAAGCCCATGCCACCCATCCACTCAACGGCAGAACCAGACACGCGACCAGCGACCTGGGAAGCATAAAGCTTGGCCATAGCGGCATCTTGGACGAAGTCCTGGCCAGCCTCCTTCTTACGAGCGGCGTTGTAGACGAGAGCCCGAGCAGCGGAAATCTCAGTGTAGGCCTGTGCAATCTGGTGCTGCATGCCCTGGAAGTTACCGATCAGCTCACCAAACTGGCGACGATCGTTCCAGACGTATCTTTTATCGTCAGCTAATGGGTTCACAGCTTGTGAGGCGTAGGAAAGCTTACCGTGCAGCATTCTCCCAGGCACCAAGGGCCAGACCAGTCATCTGGGCAGCAATACCAATACGTCCCTCGTTCAGCACGCTGATAGCGTACTTGTAACCCTGGCCCTCCTCGCCGAGCAGGTTGCTCTTGGGAATGACACAATCGTCAAAGTTGAGCACACAGGTGCTGCTAGCGCGGATGCCGAGCTTCTTCTCCTTCTTGGCAATCGAGAAGCCGGGGGTGTCCTTCTCAACAATGAAAGCAGTAATGCCCTTGTAGCCCTTGCTGGGGTCAAGGTTGGCGAAAACAATAAAGATGCCAGACTCCATAGCGTTGGTGATCCACATCTTCGATCCATTGATCTTGTATCCGTCAGCGGTCTTCTCCGCCTTGGTCTGCAGCGCAAAAGCGTCAGAGCCGGAAGCCGGCTCAGAGAGACAGAACGAGCCCACAGTGCCGGTAGCCAGCTTAGGCAACCAGGTGCGCTGGGACTGTGCGTCACCGTACTTCATGATCGCAGTATTCACCAGAGTGTTGTGGACATCGACCAGCACACTGACGCTAGGGTCGACGCGAGCCAACTCCTCGATCGCGACGATCGCCGCGGTAAAATTCATGCCTGCACCGCCGAACTCCTCGGGCACCTCGATGCTCATCAAGCCCTGCTCAAAGAGCTGCTCCACAATTTTGGGGTCCATAGTCTCGGCTTCATCCATATCCCGAACCTTAGGGCCGATCTGCTCCTGCGCGAACTTTGAGACCGTGTCGGCCATGAGAGATTCCGTCTCGGACAAATGGGTGATGGGCGTCGGGGCCAGGGTAGAAAGGTCGGCTTCCCGCCGGCGAGAGGTAGTAGAGAATGCATATGCACTGCAAAAACGAAAGAATGCGTTAGTGAAGGTGTTTCTTGTAGCGATAGTGCTCGTAGCTGGTACCTCTGTACGGGCCGGCCGGTAGCCAGGCGTCTGCCGGCCAACCGGGCCGAGGGGAGGGAGCGCGACAAAGGTCGCATCGCACGAATAATAGAGGCCATTGCGAAGTGAGGGGAGAGGTAAATATGGAGAGGAAATGAAAGAGAGAAGCTGGGGAGAAAGTCATAATCACGAGCGCGGTGAGCCTCGGCTATCGGCGGCGTTGGAGTTTCGCGGGGAGCGCAACTTGTGGGGCTCTTTCGGCCCTAGGTTGTCCTGTAGGCATTGTATTATTTGATGTGTTGATGTTCAATGTGTTCAATTAGTATTCTAGTAATAGCGCTAGAGTCTATATATGAGTAAATGTCAATTGCCTCTCGCTGTCGCTGTCGATATAGAGCTCAATTTAGGCATAACTAAATGCAATCTTGGATGCCGTCTGGCATGTGATCTGTGCCGGACGATTCGTAGATCGGACTACAGATCTATTCAAGACTTCGCAAATCCCCCAAATTGTGTTTACACCTCTTAGAATTTGACGTAGCAACCTGGAGGAGTTGTATAGGTGACGCTGGGAGTACATGTACCTCGGTGGGTGACGCTTTAGCTCTCGCTAGTTATATTATAGTAATTTTGATCTTATACAACCCTCCGGGCATCCTGGGTATGTTCACGAATTAACTCCTCCCCAGATACGGTGCTATCGGTAGACGATGGACCCCCATGAGTGTCTACATCCTCAAAGTGAGTCATGATATCCGTGGTAATAACCACATCTTTAGAGCCAACAATTTGCTCTTTGCTTTCATTCGGGCCCGCCGGCCGTGTGAGCTCCATCCACCCCAGGTCTTCTTCCTCCTCTTGTAATCTATTGCGCCCTCCGTATGCGTTCGATCTGAAGTTGGAATGGTTCGTGGGGTTCGACTTGTTGGTACCATATGCTGCATGCCCACTTGATCCGCGGATATTGTATGGAGTCGACGTCTTCTTAGAAGTGAGACCAAGGCGTTGAAGGACCCTCTCCATGAGTGGTCGGATTGGTGGCACGCAGCCGACGACGATGACGATCCACGCTTCCGTGGAGGCCCAAATGAGAAGGGAGGATTGAGCCCCTGTTGAGATGAGAATTGGTAAGTACATATCTGCCACGTGGAATGCTCGAGGAAAATCATACAGGTGATATCTGTCGTCTCGGTCAACGCTTTCAGTTCGTATGTTTTGACCGCTGAGCAAATTGCAGCCCTGATTACCGATACTTGTCAGTTTAGCATAACGGTTATGGGATATCAGATGAACTCACAGCCATCCTAATCCCATCAGTATCGAGAGCGCAACCTTGATTCGCAACTTCATCTGAAGCTTCCAAAAGAGATGGATAGGGTACGATGCTAAAAAGGCGTCGGAGAATGAGTTGAAGCCTGAACGGTCAGCCAGAGAGAGACAAGTCCGGTATTAATGAAACTCACTGGCTTGGAAAAACGAATAGTTCTGATTCAATTTGCGCCCCGGGTCGCATGTTCCCTCAATGTCGTCATCCCATAGCTTGGGCATTGGCCGACACTGCCCCAAGATCGTTCCAAGTACTGCAATGTTGATCGCGGCGATGAGAACCCCGAGCACAATTAGCAACCACGGCTTCTTCTCGTGACGGCCCCGAATTTGCACTAGAAAAGCAAGAATTGCAAGTTTTCCCATCATGCTCGCTGCGATTGCGAGCAATTGAAACACCCATGACCATTTCAGCGCGGTGACTCTCTGCGGCTTGGAGATATCATTCATGTGGTGGCCCATGCCAGCATTGACCGACAGCTGGAGGAAGACCTGAGCGGTGGTCTCGGTCGCCTATAAAAGAATAGCCATCAGTCACAAAATCCAACTACTCTGCGCCTAGAGCCAGGGCATCGGCGGTAAGACACAACACTTACCACAGTCAGGCCAGCGATAGCAAAATCCCATCGGAAGCGCCTCACAAATTTCCAATTACTCAGAAATCGCAGTCCAAAAAAGATCAAGCCAATACATGTCTCCACCCAGGACACTGCAAGGATGACCGCGGAGTTGTCTCCAGCCATCTCTGGCATTCACTGAGGAACTGCCTTGGCGCGGTCTTGCAGATGATGCTGTACAGCGACAAGAGGAATGAAATGACTGAGTCGAAAAAATCTGGTTTATCATCACTGATATTACCTGCATATTGTATGTACATACCAGCCTTCACCGCTAGCTCCAGTAATAATGCGTGGCTTTAGGGGCCATGCCGTAAACAGGGGGTGAGCATCCCACCTCCGGAGAACATAGTTCATAGGAACCAGGAATGTATCACACACGGAGGCAATGTGCCAATGAGGGTGTCCAGCGAGAATTTGTCTGGCCATACTCAGAGTCAATTCCAGGTTCGCATGTTTGCCGAAGGAAGCGGCACAAGAAAATCTCGTACTTGATCCTAGATCCCTGTCGAAGCACAGGCGTCGACATACATATATAAGGCTATTGATTGGCTCTCAGGAAGCAGAAACTAGGCCCGCAGATCCTAGGGCTTGCGCCGTGTTAATTTAACCAGGATATTGTTGAACAAAAGTACCTTTACCTCGAAAGAATAGTAGTGGCCTTTTTTTCCCCTCCAAAGCGAGATGAAGGATTTCAAACAGCCAGTTCCGAGTCCATATTGAGAAAGAGACTACAAACGCAGGGCCAAGCAACTGGGGCATATAAAATTAATTAAACCAAAGAGACCCACCTAGAACAGCTAGAACACGACGATCGGTTGACAAATCGCAAACTTATCGAGATGGCAAACCATGATCGTCCATCAGCCAGCGCATAGACGTCAACGCCTGAAATGCCCTACTGTAAACTCTCATGTAGTTTTGTGGCCAATGTTACGAGCAGAAGTAAAGAATATGATCAAGTAAATGAATGGCTTTGAAAAACAAAGAAGCAAAAAGGATGACTAGGCGACAACCCCTGCGCAACTATGCCGTTGTAGCCACGGCCGAAGGTGCACGGCGCACTTGGCCCCCACTAAGGAAGGGCCCGAGACAGCCCCCGGGCCTTGGCGAAAAGACCCGGGATCGGCGCGGCCCCAGCGGGGAATTGGAAGCCACAATCAAAGCTAATGCCGACTAAAGCACGAGATATTAAGTGCACCGGGCTCCCTATACATTATGGAGCAATATCTCCGATCTCCGATCCTGGGCAATTGCGTGGCATATACGTACATTCCTTTAGAACTTATCGAAACTACGAATATCACCGGAACAAATACAGTAACCTTCGAATAATTTTCAAACTCAGGTACACGGTAAATCCCCACCGGAACTGGGCCTACATCAGCCCAGCAGCCTGGAGGAAATTCTTCCGGTGGAGCCAGATGCGGATTTCCTTGCCCTTTAGGTAGAAGGGAATATAGGCCAGGTAGATGGCGACATTGATGGCTGCCACCGTCATGAACACACTCAGAATTCCACTGGCTGTAATGAAATCATTGATCACCCAAGTCCAAATCCAAGCGATACAGCTCTTCAAAGCAGCAATGGTGACCATGACCTCAACAGAAAGCTAAAAATACCCGTTAGTTGCCCGGTCAAAAGAATTATGGAAGGAAAGCCTCAAAGCTAATACAAACTCACCTCTTTGTGGCAGTCCAGGGCATAATTCATGCCCAGTGTGGTGCCCATTTGACTCCCTACCGATAGAATTCCGGCCCCCACAACAGGCATCGCCCAATGCATTTGATGCTCATACGAAAGCCCGAACCAGAGTGCTCCAAAGAATGTGAAGAATGCCGCCAATAAGCATGTCGGTAGTCTCATCTCTGGCTCGCGAACTCCATGATTCTTCTTAGTGAAGAAAGTGGCGATCCAATCACCCCCTGGCCCTGAGAAAAAGACACCGAAAAGGGATCCAATAAATGGCGACAGGAAGAAGAGACCCTGTGCGTTGGAATTGAATCCATAAGGTGGAGGAGAGAAAAGCTGGGCCACGGAGGCACCCAGGATAACATTCCAACTCAGAGCCATTCCGTAAATGAAGCACGACCAAACCACGGTGGGATAGGCCAGGAGCACAAATGGGCGGAGGAAGACGTGGATGAGACTCACGTTTGGGTCTCCATTGTTCCAGAACTTGAGGTCCTCCACGAAGGTTTTCTTTGGGATAGCGCTTGATTCTTCGATCAGAACCTGTTCTTTCTGATCGGTGTCTTCAGCTGCTTGGTTTGCGATGAAAGGATCGGGTCGGGGCCCAGTGAACTTGGTCTCGGGCATGAAGAAGAACATGCAGACCAAATTGGCAGCAATAAAGATAGCCACGATCCAAAAGGCCCAGTTCATTCCCAATGCCTGCACAATGAAACCGGAAAACATGGGGCCCAATTCGTTACCACCGAGTACAGCCAAACCATAGATAGCGACGAGCTCACCGCGGTTATGTAGGAAAAACATGTCTGTGACGGTTGAGGGGACAATTGACTCAATAGGTGCCTGAAAAGCACCTAAGAAAGCGCGCCCGACCAGGAACACAGTGTATGTTTTGTTGGATGCAATGGCGAGCCAAATACAGGCGATACCCATGAGGAGGTTTGAGAAGATGTAGATTGGACGACGGCCATACTTGACCGCAAATGGCATCCAAACCACGTTCCATACACCTTGGTTGATCAGGCAGGCCCCGTTTGCGTATGTCAATGTTTGAAGGGACTTTCCGAAGGTCACGGACAGCTGGTTCATACCTTTACAGCAATTAGTATCTCCTCTTCGCAGGCCAGTGAATAGGCCAGTACTTACCAGCTGCCATAATAGGACCTGTTATGGCACCCATAAAGGCAAACCAACAGCCATTGAAGAAGGTCAAGCTTTTCTTCGTGGTCGACCAGCTCAGAGGATCGTTCGGGTCGTTCATCGAAGGCTGCGGGACTAACAACATACGCCCGTCACCAGATGTTCGATGCCTCAACTGATGAAGCTGAGCAGAGACACTGCCATCATTGTTGTCAAACAAAATCTCTGTGCCAGGCACATGAACCCGGCCTTCGACTTTATTGTCGAAGTCGCGCTGCGAATTCTGCGACATAGCGAATATGCCCACGGCGGACCCTCAAATATAGAATAAAGGAAATAAATATAAGTCCCAGGAGCGAAAAGAACGACTAGAGTACCGCGTAACTTCGCCTGGGTGGTGGCCTCCTTTTTAATAAAGAGGTATAAGTCTAGCCATTCCTCTTTCAGTGGCCAGACAGTTTCAAAGTCGGGAAATCCGGCATGGCGCCCTTTAATCTTTTTTGGCTCATCGTACAGCACAATCCTGGATGCTTTTTGGCCAATAATAAGTCCTGACAAGTCACCAATCCAGGGATATACAAGTGGCTGTCGTAATAACATGAGAAGTGCGTGTGGGAAGCTTATCCCCCTTCAAAACACAAGAGTTTCTCCATAGTGTCTCGGCTCCGGTCTATTTTCTTCTCATTGGCCTATTTGGTCGATTTAGTCGGTTATTGGGCCCGCATATACCCATAACTCCGTAGAGATCACGCCATGGCTCGGGTCTGTTTTCTTAGCCTCATTAGCCTGTTTAGTCTGTTTAGTCTGTTTACTCAATTTAGGTTATTGGGGCCCATATCCGTAACTCCGTAGACAACGCCAGCTGGGTCCGGTCAGACTGGGATCATATAACTATTTAGGAGACATCTCCCCAAGCCTTCACCATCACCCCGCGTGATAAAGACAGAGCAACTTGAGCACCTCGCATTTTGGCCAATCTCGGGATTGTCTCTCCACTCGGGATCTCCGAGCAAGAGAACTTAGAACGACCATCGAACCTTCCTTCATTTGAAAACATTCGATCTCAGCTCAATTGACAAAATGGCACCATCTCTAGACTTCGCATCTGGCCTGTCCGAGGGCTCTCACAGTCTGCCGACTGATGTCCCCGTATTAATTGTTGGCGGAGGGCCGACTGGCCTGTTGCAATCGCTCCTCTTGTCTCGACTCGGAGGTATGGCCCGTCAGGAACATTGAAATAAACTATTCGTTGACACATTCTTGACAGTGCAATCATTGGTCATTGAACGTTATCCTGAGAGGCTGGCTGCTCCGAAAGCTCACGCCATCAATCCGCGTTCCCTGGAGATCTTGCGTCAATACGGCCTGGGCGAGAAGCGAGTCCGCCAGATAGGCACATCGCGAGATGACAGCTATTGGGTCAATTTCCTCACGAACCTCAGCGGTGACACGGTTGGGAGATTGCCTTATGAGCGTATGGATCCCGCGGTCTTGGATGACACCCCAGAGGTATGTTTCATTTTAGTCAGATTTAAGAGTTTGTTGACCAATGTTGATAGATGATTCACAACATACCTCAGCCAGCCCTGGAGCAGGAGTTGACAAACTTCATTGAGCAAGATCCCAATATCACTCTGCTGAAGGGATTCAGTATTCACGGAGTAGAACAGGTAAAATCACTGATGGACTGCGAATGATACAAGCACAGTTATTAACCAAACGCCGGCAGACCGAAAATGAAGTCGTGGCAACCATCGAGGAACGAGCAACAGGACACCTGCACAAAACAAGATCACGACACCTCATCGCTTGCGACGGTCGCAGAAGCAAGGTCCGGGAGCTGCTCAACATTTCATCTGAAAGCGAAGACTCAGATCAGACTATGATGACCATCCATTTTAAGGCAAACCTTCGTCCGGTGGTCGGCGATCGTGTTGGTATGCTTTTCTGGATCATGGACCCAATAGCAGCCGGGTTCATTATCGGCTATAACTTGGACGGAAACCAGGTTCACATCAGTCAGGTAGATGTAAAGAAACATCCGGTTGAGACTTGGACTGAGGACATGTGCAATGCCAAGATCCGCGGAGCTATTGGGAGGGACGATGTTCCGTTTGACATCTTGAGCTTCCGGCCTTGGGTCTTCAAGCGGCAGGTTGCTGACACATTCCAAAAGGGGAATATTTTTCTGTGAGTCGTCCGTCAGTCGTTCCGACGTTGCATGCTAATACCTAATTCTCTCAGTGCCGGTGATGCTGCCCATTCATTCCCGCCAACTGGTGGCTTAGGATTGAACTGTGGGATTGCAGATGTGCACAACCTGGCTTACAAAATTGCTCTCGTTCATCAAGAAGTAGCAAGTCCAACTATACTTTTGAAGTATACAGCCGAGCGACGAAGTGTTGCAGATGCCTACTCCAAGCAGAGCGTCAAAAACGGCAAAGAAATATTTTCTTTGCTACAAAGCCTCAAAACCGCTGGCGTCGAGGACGTTACTCAAGCTCGCAAGAATATGATGGAAGCATTGGCAGATCCAGTGCAGCGTGCCAAGGTCAACAAAGGAATTGAAGCACAGCAAGAACATTTTGACAATGTAAGTGACGTATTATCAATAACGATGTGTTCTCAATATCCTAACCATCTCTTCGATAGCTGGAACTACATATTGGCTATGTCTATGGAGCCAGTAAGCCTCCCGCTCACGCTTCATTCTACTCCCCGAAGTTCGTGCCCGGGGCAAGATTGCCTCATGCTTGGATCAAATTCCCAGGTGCATCCTCTGAATCACAAGCAACCGTCGGGAGGCTTCCGCAAGATCCAATTGACGTTTCCTATGTAAAGGAACTCGACGAGGACCAAGTTCAGAGTCGCCAGTGGAGCACCTTGGATTTATGTGCACCTGACTCCTGGACTCTAATTCTTGGACAAGATAAGCCAAGCTTGCAAACTTCCCAGTTCCAAGAGCACTGCGATGCCATCAAGATAAAACTCAGTATTTGGCGCGCCGGTCTGGACTTTGATATAATAAAACAGAGCTGGTTTGCTGATGAGTTGAGCAACCAGGGTGGAATTTTAGTTCGCCCGGATCAGCACATCTTCATGGGGGTTAGTGACTGCACCACCGGGGAAGATCTAATTACAGGGCTGAACAGGCATCTTGGGCTGTAAGCCAATCGGAGGAGGTCTAGTTGGAATATAGAGAGCAAGCAGACTAGGATATTGAATTTATTAAGCGTGGTATACTAGCCCTCCGAAGAGTAATTTTCGGGATCTTTGACCATTAGCAAGTTACTGTTTATATTGCCTGTGCAACTCATGACTCGCTTATTGCTCGCATAGGTATCTAGGCAGTTGTAGCGTTGGAACACGCGGCAGGTTACTGGAATTGTCTAGACTTAAATTGACTACGCTTCATCTGTTGGACTATTAACCCCTACAGGAGTATTCCATATCTTTTATTTCATTGATATCATCCCTGTCAGACTTCTGTTACAGTTTGAGTGCACAGGCTAGCCCCTCTAGTGCGTTTGTTTTAAGGACTTTTTTGATCCGTTGTTAGAAGCCGCAATAAAAGCGATGTGGGTCGGCATCTATTTTCCAGTACATGTTCTATGCTGAGGTAGCATTGAAAACCCCCCACATGAGCGAGTCAAAGTCCGGTGCACCGGTAAAGTCCAGAAAGCCCCCGGGAACAGAGTCATGCAGCCAGCTCGTGGAATCAACATTGATGTCGTAATCGTCCATGAATGCATTCTCACTAGCCATATCAGGGCAAGGCGCTGGCGGCAGGAGACCTGCTTCATTTGTATTTTGTAATCGTTGCCCTCTCCCGGAAAGACGATGGCTCCTGTTTTGTGTGAGCGAGTTAGAGGGGGCTTCCAGGCTTCGCATTTTGATCAGTCTCTGGAATGTTGCTCCAGATAGCTCGTGGATACAATCCCTTGCTCGTTTAGCTTCAGTCCAGTATTCTCCGATGCTGCTGAGGATATTCAAGCTGATACTCGTATCGGCTACCACCTCATCAATCTGCACTTCAGAGGCAACAGTAGGGAGTCTCCACAAGCAGTGCAGCATAATGAGTGTGCTCAAGAAGATGGAGTGAACAATTAGCCTGCTATACAACAGTGCCTCCTGCCGGTATAGCTCGCCAAATCCACGAAGTAGCTCCACGGCATGCTGGAAACATTGCGTGAGCATATCGTCTGCTGGTTCTGGGATACCGGGACTAGGTCTCAGGATCAAGATCATCATTTCATGATACTTGGTTTCGCAAATCTTTGCGATTGCCCCCAGTCCAGATGCACTGGGAATTTCTGTACGCCATGACTGGAGACGGACAATCATCTCCTTTTGCCATAGGTGGATATCGGTGACCGGTGGGTAGGCATATCGAGGAGCATCTCTGCAGATGCTATGCATAACATATTTGATCTCGGAATTTATGCGTGCGAGTTTGAATAGATGAGTGGAAAACGTCATATGAGATGGCGATTCCTGTTGTAACCTTTCTTGAGTGATTTGCTCGCCGAGTTGCGAATCCGAGATATCTAAAGGAAGCTTGTGATATTATTAGCAGAATTCAGAAGGCGAGAAACAAGCGATGATTACGAACCCGAAGTTCGCAAGCTTCGTCTCGCACTCCGATCGGTCGACCCATCATTGTTCCCAGCGTGCGATCAAAGCTATACACCACCCAGAAGATTCGAGTCCTCATCTCCTGTTCCAGAAATGAGATAGGAAATGTGGACGATGCGCGGACGTCACGTTGAAGGCCCAAATCAATAAGTGCACCCAAGCATTGATAGTTCAAGCTCCAAACATTGATATCACAGGATGGATTGTGTAGTCCATATACCATCAGCAACAGCAGGCTCTGCAGTCCTTCTAGGGTGCCTTCAGCACATGCACGTTCGAAATGTTGTGTGGCTGCGGTGTAGTATCCTTCAGCAGGTAGGGGCAGTCTGAACCGCCTGGAAAGATCCGAGGCGGATATGGCGAGAACCATGAATACTTGAAATACATCCACTGGATCGGATTCTGTTGTTCCATTGTTGTACAGCTTCTCGAGTCGTGCCATGTGTGAGGGTTCATGAAGGAATGGGTATATCAGGTGCACGGAAGCAAAGTATTTCGAAGAAAGTTCAATGGCATCTTCCTTGCGGTGTGGTAAGGGAGCTGGACTGTTGAAAAGCTCGCTCGACAACGACATTGGCTGGGTCAAACTGCCATTGTTTCCTGATGGTGCGGTTCGCCGACCAGCACTCGAGAATACGAGATTCGCCAGAAAGTAGCCGCTAGAAGGACCGATGTATCTCGGTTCGCCTCCCGAAGAAAGGGATACAAGACCAATTTCGTGGGCCGGTCTTGATTGTGTGCCAGATGGCTGGAGATCGTTTGGTCTCGGAGGTTGCCCCTGGTGTGAAAGAGTTGTTGATCGTTGGCTGTGGACAGTCTCGTGAACAGCATGCTCAGGTTGTGTCGGTCCGTCTGTAGAGTCAAGTAGTGAGATATCTGTACTATCTACCTGTGGACCGTCTTCAAGGCGGATGCTAGAATCCTTTTCCTTGACCAACGATTCCAGCCACTGTATTCTTTTTTGTAGATTCGCGATGTAGCTAGCCAGGTGTTAGTGTCATTTATATCGACACTTGGGATACATTTCTCACGTGCGGTTGACCTCCTGCTTCCCATCATTGATACAGTCGACGCCGATCTTCCGACATGACGAACATTGTGGAAGTTCCCCGTCGCATCGGATTTTCCGTCTTTGGCAGCGGCGGCACGCGGCGCGGTTCCGGGACCTGCGTGGAGAGTCCATCCGGGTAAGATTTATTTTTGGCCAGTGATGAGTGGGTTGTGGATAGAGAATTCGAAGTGATACGGAGTGGTTCAAGTTCAAGACACGATTCTGTAGAGACGTAGAGTGTGTGAGAGGCAAAGTCGAGAGGCTCGGGTCGCTTCCGCCAAGGACGGAAGGAATCCGCCGCGTCATTTAAAGCGAACATTCCATTTCGACGAACTTCACTTTATTTGTAATTTTGAAGAATATAATGACTCTCGTTCACATTGGTATGTCTCATTCATCCGAGTCTATGTCTAATTAACACTTCTATAGTCCTGTTCAAGTTCCGCGCGGATGTCGGAGAGAAAGTCCGACAGGAATTCCTCTCACAAATCAAAACCCTCAAGACTTTGCCTTGTGTCAAGAGCCAAAGACTCATTGTCGGGGGACCCTCTATTACTACCCCGATCGAAAAGAGCAAGGGCTTTCAGTATGCTCTGGTGAGCTATCACGAGGACCGGGCAGCTTTGGCCGAGTACCAGGCGAGCAGTGAGCATGAGAGGTGAGAATCTATGGGTTTTGTATCTTGATCCGTTCTCACAGTATCATACAATATAGAGTGACAAGTACCTACTTCATCCCTTACAAGGAGGATCTGGTTCGGTTTGACTTCGAGACTGATCAAGAGGACGAGGCGCTGCTTGGATTTTGATCTACTTATTCGATGCTTGTACGTATTGGTTAACTGTGAAGTAATGAAGTTCACCATTCTCATTTATTTAAAATTCCAATATTGTAAAAATTTCCTTTTTTGTAGTAATGCATCGTTCCAACGACCTAGGAAACGGTATGTATAGTGACGTAGCATTAGTTTCAACACCCCTTTAAGTGCTTAGATTCTACCGGTTAAAAATTCGTTTTTAAACACCTCTAGACTGGTTTCCTAATAAAACACTTAACTATTGTGGATTAGGTTAAATCTTATCTTCTATAAAAAGCACTCACTAAAGCAAAAACGTTTAGGAAATGAGATGATATAGAATTGCTCTTCGGTTTACGGTAGGTGTTCTAAAAAGCGGTCTAAAAAACGGTCTCTCCAATGGTGTTAAAACATTTGCTGTGTCACTGTACATGGATGAATGCTCAAAGATCCGACACGGCTTCGAACATCACATTCACAGACCCAGTAACCTCAATTTCTTGAGGGGTCAGATCCAGCGAATCAACTTGATCGTCGTCAGGCCCACTGGCGTAGACCATCGCTCGCTTTTTCTTTGGAGTCGAGGCCATCGCGACATTTCTGTATCCACCCTGTGCATAGTCTGTGATTTCCACCGCAACAACTTTCCGCTGTACCACCTCAGCATAGTCATCAGCTTTCCGGATTGCGTCGCGCAATGCCATCTTCCGAGCTTTGGAAGCCAACTCGCTTCCGGTCTCATCAGTGAGGCGCCAATCAATTGAGTCGACCTCGACCTTGGGATAAGTGAAAAGCTTGCCGATCACTTCACTCATTTTGGGAAAGTCTCGAAACACGGCCTTGAACGAAATACTGGCGTAGTGTGGGTTGGGCACTGGCTTTCCATCTCTATCACTGGGTTGGGACCAGGTCTTGATATTTGTGGATGAAAAAGTTGTCACCGGGTGCTCGGCAGCAGCATGTTCCTCCTTTGTTTGAGGGCAGAGTAGTTTGAAGAATTGCTGTACATCGTTGGAAGTCGAAGTGACTTCCTTGGAGATTTCTTCTTGGCGCGAACCGTTCGCCCTCACTGAAAATGCGAGCGCGCCTCGTTCGGGATAGTGAGTGACGGCCGATTCGCCTGTGACGGTGATTTTGAGGGAGGGCATAGTGAGTAATGGAGGATAAAACTAGGCAGGGAACGCACTTAAATAGTAACAGCAGCGTAGGCAGCAGCCGAGTCAGTATCACAGCCCCACTACGGCAGCGTAAATGTATCATATGCGACAAACTTGTATGATTTCCATGATTGAACGTACTGAAGGTCCGCATAGTCAAGCTGGGATAGGACATTGGTTTCTCGCCGAGAACGTTCTCTTCTTGGATATATCGATAATCACCCTTTTATCTGTCTCATTCCCGTGGCTTTTGGTATACATCTAACATCCCCAATTATATAGATATTGAATAGCAAGTTGGAGTTCTCCTACCCAAAGATCTAGGTTTCTAGATATAAGTTATAAAATAAATCGATTGAAGTATTTGGGATAAATCCTCACTGGTCCTGCACAAAAAGAGCATTGTCATCGCCGTGATGAAGTCCAGCTTGTATATCAACCTCATGAGGTTCCATCCTTTTCAACAGTGGTCTCTAAAGAAATCTTCATACTGTATTGTCAAATTTAGTAAAATATATGCTTGTTAAGGGATGCAGAGGACAATTGTTGTAGAGGTATTGTGTGATTGATTGGATAGTCACTGCATATAGTGTGGATTTAGGATGAGCCCAGAGCAGACATCCCCTGCTACAAACGGACGAATCATAAATCATAAAACAAGTAGATTCGATAGGATATGGCCATATATACTCGTTGCATACTCATCATTGGACATCCCTAAATTCGAGATCTCTTCGCCTCCTGAATAGCGCCCATAGCACCCATGATAAGCGCACCAGTATTGTATCGGTCCGGATACAACTTCGTCATGGCTTCCACAATATCTCTAGTAGATTTTGGGTTCCTTTCCATTACCTTTGCAAAATCTCTTATGTATTGCTTCGTATTCGTCAGATGCCAGCGGCCCATGATCTCCCCTTCCTGGCAATGGCCCGGGACAACATACAAAGGATCCAGAGCCTCAATAATATTGACCGCCCGGATCCAGTCTTCACGTTTGGCGGCCGTATTGGCTTCAAACAGCATCTGGTGTACCTGTCCGTACACGATGTCTCCACAAACTGCCAGCCGGAGGTCGGGAACCCACAACGCTGTAGAATCATAGGTATCGGAGTGGCCCACCTCGATCGCCTGGAACAACCACTTATTTTGGAGTGTGAATTCATTGCTGGATGGTAGGGCCTGAGCCAAAACAAACGGTAGCTGGATCTCCCCGGGGAACCGAGACCCCCATTGCGCCTCAAAATTCTTCTCTTCGATCTGCTGCTCCATATGCCGCAGAGTGGCCGTTGTAGCAACGGGTTTGGCCTCAGGGAATCGCTGCACCAACAGTGGCAGCCCGAAAAAGTGGTCGCCGTGTCCGTGTGTGATGTAAATGTAGGATAGCTTTCGCTTTGGAGCGATGCGTTCGATCCATGCGATGAGTCCTTGGGTTTGCTGGATGGTGATAGGTGTGTCGACTAAAACTGCTTCCGTAGCGGAGTAGATGAGGGTACAGGAGATGGGTGACCAAAGACCTCCGCGGCTTCCTTTGTCTGGGCTTTTAAAAGAGACTGGAGGTGCGATGTAAACAGCAGAGCGGAGTTCGGACATGGTTAAATAGTGCTAAGGTAGGCAGCTTCAAGTAATATGTGCAACGGACAGTGGCGTTGAATGTTTCTTCCAATATACCAGGATCAACTTTTTTATTTATT
Source organism: Penicillium arizonense (assembly GCF_001773325.1). Taxonomy (NCBI): domain Eukaryota; kingdom Fungi; phylum Ascomycota; class Eurotiomycetes; order Eurotiales; family Aspergillaceae; genus Penicillium; species Penicillium arizonense. The sequence goes on along the minus strand of NW_019173282.1, from coordinate 1,384,972 downwards.
TAGATGCGTTGATTGTGAGGGGAAGGTCACTCACTCTCAATCATCTACAGTATTTCCGGTAGAAAAACACCCGAGGTTAAGTTGATCAATAATCATAAAAATGTAGGAAGCGACACATTCAACCACCGAGCTACAAAAACTACCAAACAACCATTCCATGTCGCCCTTGAGATTAAATCTCAACTAGGAAGTAAGACTGAAAGTCTCAAGACTATTCCGTCTTTGCAGGGTCTCGCGTCGCTCATTTTCGAACACAAGCAGCTAGGATCGCAAGCACTATTCCTTGCTCTGTCTTCTTATAGGTGATACTGCTTCCTCCTGGTCATATTTACCCGGTCGGGGTGATATGAAAGATCGCTGAATCAACTATCAAATGTTTGCCCAGAAGGTAAATTTGGACATAGGTTTATCAACAGCCTGACATTTGTGACGGACATATATGCTATGTCCCAGCTTGATCGATCCTGAGGTTGTCAACATGTATGATGAAGGCTTTGCCTATTCAGTCATAGCGGCGATGTCTCTTAACCGGAACTATGGCATTTCGGGTATTGTTTAGCCGAATGGTAGTTTAAGTATTTCTCTTTTTTCTGCGTTCGTTTCGCTGACTCGAACCTCCGTCTTGGATTGAGCCTATACCATGTCAGGCTCGATAATCATCACAGGGGCGACTGGCTCACTCGCTATCGAGGCTGTGCAACAGTTCCTAGCGCATCCCTCCATAACCGTCGTCGGCACTGTACGAAATGCGACCAAATCCCCCAAAAGCGCACATCTACTTCGACTGGAACAGATCGCAGGTCAGTATCCTATGGGCAAGCTTCTGATCAAAAGCGTGGACTTGAATTCGCTTTCGGAAGTACGGGCTTTTGCGGACGAAATTGCTGGCCTGGTGGAATCAAAGCAACTTCCCCCAATTTCTGCGATCATATGCAACGCATTCACATGGTCTTTGGGTGGCCAGAACTTCTCAAACGATCACTATGAGTCTACATTCCAAGTCAACCACCTTGCACACTTTTCCCTCGTCCTCAAGATTCTCCGAAACATGGATCATGACTCGGGTCGAATTGTCATGCTTAGCTCTGAAGTTCACGATCCTGAAGTTCGCATCCCGCTATCCAAACTGGGTGCAGAGCTCCCTTCAGATGAAAACCTTGACCTGTTGGTCAAGCCTGGTCCAGATGAGGCTGGGACAGAACATGACATGGGCTGGCGCCGATACGCAAACAGCAAGCTGGCCAACGTCATGTTCATGCAGAGTTTGAATCGTCGACTCCAACAGGTACGAGCGGAACTCCATGACATGGGCATGCCCCTAACATTAGCTTTATCTAGAATCCGAAATTCAGCAAAGTCACAGTGACGGCCATGGACCCAGGTGGTCTTGTTGACTCCCGTGCCCATACGTCTCAACGTGCACTTGTTCGAATCGCATTCAAGCTGCTCGCAGTCTTGCTCCCAGTTATAAACATCTTCACCTACAGCCTTCGCTCTAATGCAGCCTCGGCGCGTGACCTCATAGCGCTGGCTATAGACCCGAAGTACTTCGCGGTGAGAGGCCACTTCAATGGACAAACGCCCAGTGCCGCCGCTCATATCAGTGAAGATGAGAAGAAACGCGAAGCTATATGGGATGCATGTTGGGAATGGACCGGAATGAATGAAGACGAGACCTGTGTTCCCAGGCGGTGCGCTTGAGCAAGCATCGATGTCCTTGTGCCTTACATACGAGCTCTACTGTATCGGCTTTTCCAGTAGATGCTGGACTATTTCTCTCGTTTTATCGCTGTCATTAACATGCTCTAAAATGCAGTATCCGCCATATTTTCGGCTACCTGTCCTCCGATATTGGCTTGAGATGAGAAACATATTATCATTGTTATATACCGCAAACAGATATTCTGGGGGTAGCTACACACAAAATGCAACTTAGCATAAAGTTACAACATCACTTTGGGTCACTGGGTAGGTAGACGACCCGCTCGGCAAGTAAGCGAGGTGTGTCGTTATCATGACTGGGCAAGACGACCACATCAGTCTCTCTGGCAAACTCTTTGATGGTCTTCAAAGTCTCTTGCGCACGTACGGGGTCATCGTTAATTCCATCCGGCTCTTCTTTATCCAAGAATTCCAAGCCATATGTTGCGTCGCCAGGTAGGAAATATGTGACTTTGGTTTGATTGGGGCCTTCGCCATAGACTACCAGACCAACATGCCCAGGGACATGACCTGAAGTATCCACGATCACAATTCTTCCATCCTCTGTCAGAGGGTATGACTGTTTCCAGGGCCCAAGCGGTTTGTCCTGAAGGTCAACAATCCTCGGGGAGAATTCTTTCGGCCAGTGATTCGGGGTAGCGCCCTCCATACTGGCAAAGACCGGGTGTTCTCCAAATGCCTTCCAATGTTCATGGCTGATGTAGATAGGCAAATCTGGTGCTTCCGCAACCAAGTCCTCCAGTCCACCCGCATGGTCATTGTGGAGGTGACTCATAATAACACCTTTGAGATCAGTCGCTTTTATTCCACGCCTGTGAAGCTGTTCCAGAATACCATCTCGACGCGTTATCGTGAATTGACTGAGAAGGCCGTTGAAGATAGCAAGTCGTGGGAAGTATCCTGCGTCGTTGCAACAAGGAGATTGCCCGGTATCGAAGAGGAAGATACCTTCAGGGTGGCGAATGAGAAAGACTCCGACAGGTAGCGACTCGGTCCATTCTCTGTCGAAGATTGATTTGAGGCGTCGAAGAATCGCAAAATTGCCGACAGGTTGTGAGCGCATTGATGGTCTGATGCGGACTGTTCCTGTGGTCAGGAACTCCAACTGTACAAGTCCATTCTGATTGTTGGCCATTGTAAGGAGACTGATGGTAAGATGTAGAGAGAATGATCGAGATTGAAAGGACTGGAGTGGGAAAGTACTTAAGCTTATAAAGGACCGAAACCTTCGGCAGTCCATGGATAACCGAAGGACGGGAGAACTCAGCGTGAAGCCATGTTTGCCGAGAACTAAACTCGACGATTATTCGGAGACTTAATATGAGACTAGATACTCAAGGAGGCGACGTTGAAAGGAGATTTGTAGAACTAGGGCTGGCGGTTGAAGCCAGAGCGATGCCTGTTGTTTGCCCAAAAACAACAAAGAGACACGGAATTGATTAATTTATGTACAGAGTTCAGGAATTTATACCTAATATTACCCCAATTCACGTCTGTTGGATGCAAGGCAGTGAATTCTTTCAGGCCGACTCATCGCGACTTCCTTTTCACGACCGAACGGTGTCGGCAAACTTAACCGAAACACCTCTCCTCTTTGCCGAACCCAAACCACCTCCCCAGATATGCCGCGTCGAGCCCGTACAGTATGCATCCGCTGCCACGGCAGCAAAGTAAGTACTGCTCGAAGACTACTATACACCTTTGCTAATTCGAAGTCTGAAGGTCCGTTGTGACATTGAAGATCGGACAAGCGGAATTTGCAGCGGGTGCGAGCAAAAGGGTCATCAATGCCAGTGAGTTGTGGCGCCATCTTTATAAATATTACAAATACTACAAGCTGACCTTTCAGGCCTCACATTGGACCTCGCAAGCAAAGGAAGGCTCTGCGCTCTTCACTAGCTGCCAATGCGACTCCTCCGACCCCAAGCCAGACATTGCCAACTCCAGCGCAAACACAAGCCTCGGATACCACACTATCATCGTCTTACAGTACCCTGGAACAACGCACAGTGCATTGCACAGATCTCGGAAATGCCAATTCAAAGCAGCCAAACTACATCGACGGGAGCGAGCTTATTCTCGACATAAGTCAGGCATGTCGCCTTCCACCTCCAGTCATCGCTCAAGCATTGTCTGATTTCTATTTCCGTGAGCTATTTCCATTTGCACCAGTGATTGATCGGGGAAAAGTTGGAGCCTCATCGTCGGTATTGGTCCAGCAGTGTCTGTCTTTTGCAGGTAGCACCATGCGTCAACCAGCAGGAGCAAGCGACTGGTCTCCTTTTTCCATCTACGGACGGATCAAGACACTACTTTTTGTGCGCCAAGATCCATGTCCATTCAACATGCTCAGCGCTCTTTCGATCCTGAGTACATGGCTCCCATATTCGCCCGAGGCAGTCGTACTGGACAGCCCATGGCAATGGACTGGCATGGCAATCCGAATGGGAATACAAATGCATCTGCACAAAGCTGACTCTTATAATCAACTGCAAAATCCTGGGTTGATCCGACGAACGTGGTGGTATCTTTTCGTCACCGACACGTTACAAATGGCTTGCTGTGGGCGTCCTGGGATGTTCCCTTTGAAAGACAATTCTGTGCCGTTACCTCAGATCACCGATTTCGAGAATCCTGACATGGGAGCACACGTATATTGTCAGATGACACGTCTCTGTCTCGACCTGAAGAAGATCCTTGACTCGGGTAGAGACAATGAAGGCACACGAGAGCAGGCATATCAAGCCATGGACAATCTCAAACAATGGCGAGAGATCTTACCTATCGAACTGCAACTGTTTGGCCTAGCCCAAGAAAGGCAGGTGTACAGCCGCCCTGTGGTTGAACTTCACATCTTTTATTTGGTGGCAGTTGTTCTGACCTGCTTCCTGGGACGTCGTGATAACACCCCGTTACTCAAATACCTCTCGATCGCCGCATCCTCTTGCATTTCTCGACTGTATGAGGAGATCCTTTGTCGTGAAGAGATTCAATACCTTCTGCCAATCCATTCCTGGACTATTCTTGTTGCCGCAATCCCACGCGTATTCTGCGACATGGACACTCTGAATTCACATCGGGCGGATGATGCCAGAATCAGCCAGCAAGTACTGGAGAAGATGAGCGAGAAGCATAGTTCAGCCGGTATGGTGCAAAGCAAGATTCAGGGCATCAGCAACCTTGGTACCAGCATGTTTCCTGTACAATTCGATGCTATGTGGAATAGTCTTCCGGCACCGACATTAGATGAGAAGACACACATCAATGCGATGTTACCTTTTCCCGGAAGTTTTTGTCCAATGCTTGATTCGGTTATGTCAATGGAGAGCAGTGGAAATGAGACACTTGATTCCCTACCCTCAGTACCCACAGACAGCGATGTGCAGGATTGGCCGCTGGATTGGTCTTTCTTTTTGTATGACGGTCCTATGAGCTTTTAGTCAGAAAGATGCTTCTGTGTGAAACTGGTCAGATTATAAAAAAGAGTCAATGGAAGAAGAATATTCATTATGTTCCCATAGTAAGTTGAGAAACCCAGTAGATAAAAGCCATACCTCCACACAAACTCTAGAGTATACCCCACACACTCGGCAACGTCCCGTCTCTCGGAGCACATCCGCCCACCCCATATAAGAACCTCAAGATCACCTAGTTATCCCTCAACCAACAATTCTCTCGGTGCAACTCCTTCACTCTCACCAAAATGTCAGAACCAGCCGACCAACCACAACAAATGCACCACATCCAACCTGCGCAACTCAAAAGCTTCGTGCAACAAATCCTCATCGCAAACGGCACATCACCCAGCGACGCAGAAATAGTCGCAAAATGCCTCGTAGCAGCCGATCTCCGAGGCGTAGACACACATGGAAGCAATCGCATTCCATCATACATGGAACGAATCCGCCAAAAAGCACTGGACCCGGCAGCGACACCCACAGTGCTCCAAGTGACACCAGCGGTAGCACAAGTGGACGCCCACAACGGCTTCGGCTTCGTAGCCGCACACGAAGGCATGAAACGAGCGATTGAAATGGCCCAAATCTTCGGCATAGGCATGGTCTCCGTCAAACACTCAAACCATTTCGGCATGTCAGCATGGCTAGTGCAGCAAGCACTAGAATCAGACATGATGTCACTCGTGTTCACGAACAGTTCCCCAGCACTACCGGTCTGGGGTGGGAAAGAGAAGTTAATGGGCGTTTCGCCTATTGCGTGTGGCGCGCCGTCCGGGAATGAGCGCCGGCCATTTATCCTCGATATGGCGCCTTCTATTGCGGCACGGGGCAAGATTTACAAGGCTCTTCGGCGGGGCGAGAAGATTCCTACGGATTGGGCGCTTGATGGGGAGGGCAGGCAGACCGATGATCCGGCGAGTGCGCTGGAGGGTGTTATGTTGCCCATGGGCGGACCGAAGGGGTCGGCACTATCTATAATGATGGACGTATTCTCGGGCGTGTTATCTGGATCGGCTTTTGCAGGAGGAGTCACTAATCCGTATGATCCATCCAAGCCGGCGGATGTGGGACATTTCCTGGTTGCTATTAAGCCCGATTTGTTCATGACAATTGAAGAGTTTAAGGGGAGGATGGATTATCTGTATCAGCGGGTTGTTGAGTCGGACAAGATGGCTGGTGTGGATCAGATTTACTTCCCTGGGGAGATTGAGATGATTACTGAAGAGCGCAGGTTGGTGGATGGGATTCCTTTTGCTGAGGCTGAGATTGCCAGTTTGAATAAGGAGGCGGATTTGGCAAATATTGAGCATTTGAAAATCCGATCTCCTATTCTTTAGATAAATATCAATTACATCTACAATGGGACACTATGCATATGTGGCATGAAGCTAATAGCTGGTAAAGTCTATGTGTTACATTCTATGAACAGGCATAGACTGTCAGATGTACAAGACAAAGCGCAAGGCTTGATGGACTGACGACACTACTAGTCTTTAAATGCCAACTAAAAACACACAAGGCAATCTTAAACAACTTGCCACGAAATGCCAGCCATGAAGCAGGAAGCCACACAAAATAATGCACAGGTAGAAATAGTGTCACAGTTCAATTATCGTCGACAGGACCTCCCATAGAAGGAAAGAAAAGCCAGAGAGAACCAGAATAAACATATTCAATGGGAAAATAATATGCTCGGAAAAAAGAACACGGGAAGGTCTCACTTTACAGCCAGAGATAATAGTAACAGGAGAAGGGAAGGCAAGTCACAGGGGATCTGGTAAGAACAGAGAACAAAAGCAAAAGACATTAGGAAAGGAAAATGTATTCAGACAAAGGAAATAATGAACATGCTAGATAATTAATCAAACATCCAAAAGGATGATGAGGAATCGCTCCATGCATAAGAAGAGAACAAAAGCAGGGTATCACGTAGTATCCAAACAACCTCGCTGCTCTTCCGAGCAACTCAAAGAGCATCAGAAAGATGGGGTTTGAATCTGCCTTGTGAGATCAAAGCACAAATTCGAGGTGCTTGATCTATCCGGTCTCACGTGCCGGGCCGAGTTGAGATGAGGCTCTTGTCTTTAGTTGACTAGCCAGGGCGAGATCAACGTTCATCACCGGCTCTAGACTTGGCACGTCTGCGGAAGAAATCCATGACTTTGCGTGCTGCACCAGAACTGCCAGAATGGTGAGATCCGTCCCGCTCATATTCGTAGGCATCGGCGAATTTGCGATGGCTCTTTTGCAAGACGTTCGGTCCACGTCCTGAGCGACCAGCCTGCATTGACTGGCGAGGCAAGCTGTCATAAGTGCCATTGTAGTCGTCGTAGTAGTTGGGCTTAGACTGGTAGCCATAATGATTGCCAGAGTATTGATCTCGAGAGTTTTGGTAAACCTGTTCCGCCGACGGCATACCGAAGGAATCCTGCTGCTGGTCGAATTGAGTGCCCAGGTCTGCGAATTGCCGATCGATTTGGGCTTCATAGCTGAGAGGCTCGTTTTTAACCTGGGCATCCTCTCCATGTCCCTCGCTAACCATGCCCATGGCATCTTGAGCGCCATAGCTTGTTGAACGAGCTCGACCTTCTCCAGGACCTGCAGGGCCTGTAGCTGGCCGTTGTTGACCACGAGACTCGACAGGGCGAGAATTGTCTGGTTGTTCATCGGGTGTCTGAGCTCGGCCGGTGGAGAAGCCTCGGAAGGAGAACGATTGTGGGAGAAGGGAGAACCGACGAGGCCGGTTCTCGAGACCCGATTCGCTTGCCTTGCGGTTATGGGGGTATTGCATGGAACGCCGAGAATCCATGGACATTCTGGAATTCTCTCTCGGTAGCGGTTCCTTCATGCTGACTGGAGGATAACGCTTGTCCTGCTTTGTACGAGGGGCGTTGGCCTGAGAGCCACGGCCACCCAAGATTGACCCAGAGCGTCCAAAAAGTTTCTCGCCAAGGCTAGAAACAGTGTTGGACCTCTTGTGGCCCTTGGGCGGCTCTTGCCGAGGCGTCGTGTTGAATGTTGAAGGCAATACCTGGGTGCTTGGACGGCCGATCGATGTAGTAGATGCCTCTGGTTCCTGGGGAAGGGTGAATTGTCTGCTCTTGGGCTGTGCCAGGCGGCCTTCGGTATTAGTTGCGGTAACAGTAGGAGCCACCGGCTGTCCGTAGGAACCGCGAGAAGGTAAACGACCAGCGTTGTTGAAGGAAGCCATGGAGCCACCAGTGGCGGGCCGTGCACCTGAAGGCAACGCAACAGTGTGCGATCCAGTGAGTGCTGCGTTGTCCGAGGTCGAGCGCGGGAAATATCCTGGAAGGGGCTTGTTGAGGTTGAGCGCCGGCGCGTCTCCGCCCTTCTTTTGGACTGGCTCTGCTGGCTGCTGCACCGGCGCCATTGGTGGATCTGATGGAGCTGGGGCTCGGCGTGAGGTAGACGGCTCTGCTGGAGGTTCTCCTCTCGTCGTTTGTGACTGAGGAGCGACGTACTCTACTTGGACCGTTCTTCGCTTGGCATCGCGAGTGGTTTTGGACTTTTCGGATGGCGAGTCTTGCGAAATGTCTCCAGCATGGTGGTTGAGACCACCAACAGCTGGAACATTGCTTTGGGACGTCTTAGGTGGTTCGCGTACAGAGGCACTTCGGGTGAGAGGGGGGGCTTCTTTTTGTGTTTCTATGAGTGTCAGTCTGAAATTAAGCATTTGAAAGCAATCGGTCTCACCGGAAGTAATTGTTGTGTTGGCAATGTCCGCAACATTTGTTGTGCTGCTTGTGATGTGAGACACAACGTGCGAGTATTCACTTAGCCAGCTGTGCCGGGCAACCTCAAACAGATCTGCACGCTTCCGCGGGTCGGGAACCAATATCCTCCTCAAAAGATCGCGCGCATGTGGTGTTACATATTCTGGGAATGTGAGAGGTGTGGTGACGATGTATTTGTACAGAAGATTAATGTTGTCGCCGTCGGGGTTTGCTGGATCGTCATCGAAGGGAAGGTATCCAGCCAACATGGCGTACTAGAGAATGTCAGTTGAGTCAAAGTCGAATGCAGCAAGATTCTTACCAAGATAACTCCGCAACTCCACACATCCACCTTCCGACCTGTATACAAGGAGTCGCTCACAACAAGCTCAGGAGCGGCGTAACAGGGACTGCCACAGCTGGTCTGCATCAAATCTCCTCGGCGCAACCCATTGCTGTTAACCTTGTCTAGGCGCTTTCGCTTGACATATTCCTTGTTGGTCAGGTTGTACTCGATCTCCTCGTCCAGCGGGTCTATTGGGTCGAATGTATTGGCGAATCCGAAATCCGTAATTATTATATTGCGGTTCCGGTCGAGAAGCAAGTTCTCCAGTTTCAAATCACGGTGAACGATTCCCTTTTTGTGTAGGTAGCCAACTCCCGAAACCAGCTGAGCAAACAGTCGGCGCGCGGAATTGTCCTTCAAGTACCGGTTGTTCAAGATGTAGTCGAACAGTTCACCTCCTGACGCGTACTCCATGATGATGCCAATGTGGCGGTCGGTTTCCACCATTTCATGGAGGCGCACAATGTTGGGATGTGCCAGATCGCGCAGAATGGAAATCTCACGGTAGATCTTCGGTAGTCTGCTGGGGTTGGTTCCCAGTGAGTCCCTCCGAATGAGCTTGATAGCTACTTGGATGCTACCATCTCGTTTCCAACCCAGCTTGACCTTTCCGAACTCACCCTCACCGAGGGTTTGCCCAAGAATGTAAGAGCCGAAAGTCGTCTCCTTGCGCTTCACGACATTTCCGTTGTTATAATCATGTCGACTGCGAGGGCCGCGAGCCTCTTCTACGCCATCGAACCCAGCTGCCAAGCCCGATGAGGGGGCATGCTCTGCAGATGCACCAACTTGTCGGACCTGCTCTCTTTCGTGATCCACGACAGGGTCGCTGACTTGAACAGAGTTGAGCACTGCACTGGACTCCTTCACTAGATTTCCCTCAGGCATCTCCATTGACTCGGCTTGGACCGGTGGCGCTGTTCTTGACTCCACTTCGCGAGATGTCTCCTCTCCCTGGTGTCTCCGTGATTTGCCGTTTCGGTCTTCACGTGGGCGCTCACGGTGTTCCTTTCGCTCGGACCTGCTCTTTCCTCGGGAACTTTGTTTTTCTCCCGATGCTCCGTTCGGACTCCGACGGCTGTGGTTTGTTGACGAGGTTCGCGGCGGAGGAACCGGTGGCGTACCTAACATGTCGGGATACGCTGTGCGAGCATTCTTTTGGGAGGGAGATGCGGTGCTGGTCGATCCTGGTGAAGCATGGGTGGGGAGCACAGCCGGCTGACGGGAAGTGCTCATAGCCGAAGAAGCTGTTCGGGACCGGCCTCAGAAGTGGCTGAAGATAGATTAGCAAGCCAGTCGCTGATGCGCGCACGGTCCTGCATCACGGCAACGTACCTTCTGATGGATGCGCAAAGCCTGAGGCTGTGAGACTCCCGAGGCAGCTTCAGGCAGAATTTGGTAACTGCGATTCGTAGAATTGGCGCGAGAGAGCACGGGTGAAAATCGAGGGGTTGGCGACCGGTCGCACTCAATTCAACGCGCAATCTGCGTCGGTCAGTCCCCAAGTTCTTATCAATCGCCAAAAATGTTGTCGAGGAATGGGGGGGTAGCTGCCAGATCGGAAGAATGGAGGGGACGCCACCAATCGCGCAGCTGTTGAATGGAGCTCGAATCACCCACCGATGTTGCCCAGGGGTAAAGACGCGTCGAACACCCAAAGCTCAAGATAGCTGCACTGCAGTTCTCAAGTCCCCAGATCCACGATATTCGGCACGTGAAAGATCGGAGAAACAAAACAAATGTCTCAGACGCGAAATCCCGACTCGAAGCGATTTCAATTGAACATCGTCGAATCCAGGAGGGGAGGGGGCGCGAGGGGACGGGAAACACCGGTCGGAGATCCCTTGAAAAAAGGGGAACACCCTCAAAGAACGAAAACTGAAAGGACAAAAAAGAAGAAGAAAAAGGAAGGGAGAAGGGAAGCCCAGAGAGTTGTGAAGGGAAAAGAGGAGGTGAGATACGAGGTTGGTACTGGGGGGGGCGGGAGAGGCCTGGGAGCTCAACTATACTCACTACGGTAATTGCGCTACACTTGATACTTGATACTTACTTACATGATTAACTTATATCTGCTAACTTATGTCGGTACAGAGTATATTCGCTATATCTTGTTATATTCTCTACCTGGCCTCTGTCTCCGTACTTTGTATAATGTATACTGCGTAGGAATCAGTTCAGTTTCCTGATAGTCAAGTCAATCTGACCAAATACGGAGTACTCCAGCATACAAATGACAATGATTGTAATTATTGCTCCCTTGCTCTACAAAGGGCCTCCTCGCAGGCCTAAACATCAAGTTTTAAGAAATAGGGGGTTAGAGTGGACACCGCCGATCGTCATTATTAGCCTCCGAGATTTGATCTCACATTTCCTTTGTGCTTTAACGTTATTTATAGATGCATTTCTTAGCTATATTCTTTACCAAGCGCTCAACGACTATACTCGACTAACATAAGTGCGTATATGTGTATATCTTGTGTATGTCTTGTGTATGTCTTGTGTATATCTGCGTATTGTAAACGAATCTATCCGGAATGCAACCATGGTTGATATCACTCGAACCACGGAATCAGTAAGATCTTAGCAGATCTCTGTTCGACTTCAAAGAGTCATGTATTCTGCACTGTCGTCTCTCTATACTGCAACTTCGCTCCACATATTAGTACTCTACACGTCATTTCAATCTCTGCAATTATTGCGCCTTCCAATTTTCTTCTCCCCTTTGCCTCAATCGTTATTGATAACCCTTATTGGAGGTGGACGATTGACAACTGTCAATTGATGCGTTGGCAATTTCGCCATCTGTACTCTCGTCCAATCGATAGCGCATAGATCGACCGTTAGCCAGAACAATTCTCAGCCAATGGCTATCACCGCCGTTGCATACTTCAAACGTCGCTTCTATCGAATGACCTTGCTATATATTTACAGTAATTATATGAAAAAGACGGTCTGAGTCGGATTTGGGCTCGGTGCTCGCGGCCGTGTCACCTAGTCAAACCCCCAAATTTTATCCAATCGTACCTGAAGTACAGTATCACATATTAATATAAGCATTTTGGGATGTAGTCGGAACTTAATTCTGGTGGTAACTATCTACGTATCAAATCTGCGAGCTTGAAAATCGCCTGCCTAACCCAAATTAAGAATAGAGATGGATCCCGAGGACCCTTACCCCGGAGTTTTACCGCTTACCCCCTGGCATGGGCGCTCCATCTAGCGAAATCGTCCCCGATGCACCATAGGCTGGAGGCGGTGTGGGGCCAGGCGACGGGCGGCGGACAACTGGGTCCTGAGCACCCAAGCGAGAAGGACCCGCGTCCACTCCAGCAGGAACCTGACCACCGTCACCTCCACCAACGACAACCTGCTGGCCGTCGCGCATTTTACCCACAACCATACCCTTGGCAACGGATTTCAGAAGCGCGCGGCGACTGACACCGGTGGCGTCAATGTACACCAACCCCACATTCTTGATTCCGCCTGTCAGATTGGTTGCGACAGTACCAGCCTCGGACCCATAACGGTGATCGATCATGGAGCTGGCTGCTGAAGCACCGGAGAAGAGCATGTTTCGGGCGCTCTGCTCGATGCCATCGGCGATGGTGGAGAATGCGATCATTGATTTGTTCAAGACACCAGGCTTGTAGTCTTGTGGTGGGTTGCTCTTGTCGAAGCCTTTGCGCCGGCCTGATTCTTGCTTACGCGCCAAAGACGCGCCCAGGTTTTGCGCAACTTTGCCAACCTGTCCCACGGTGCGAGCTGAAAAATCGGCAGCTCCGTTGGAGAAAGTGCCGACCTTGCGGATGCGAGCGTGGGTAGAGTCGGAGAAGGTCAGAGGCTTGGGGTTAGGCTTGGTCTTCTGTTGGAAGCTCTGCGCACCGCTGGCGATGGCACCTGCCAGATATGATGACCCAGTGACGATCAAGCGTGATGCTGTCGCAGATGTTTGGACGATGGTCGAGTTCTTGTATGCGGGGTGTCGAGCCATTGCCAGGTATTCTTCAGAGACATTGCTGACACTGACTTGATTACCTTCACCTTCTGCAGGGAGTTCAATTCCCACCGGTCCTATAAAACAGTTTAGCTTCTGGGGAAAGTAAAAAACACCGAATAACTTACGCTTGGAACCAGGCTTCACATCCGAATCCTCGACCACGTTATAACCATCTCCCAGCTCTCCGACAACGCTGCCGTCTTCCTCGTCAATCAGCACGATCCTTCCATGCGCATCTGCATTCTTCGAGTCCGACCCAACATATCCCTGGCCGGGTGCGTAGTCCGCGGGGTTATAAGCAGCCAAGTCTTGCGACTTGGGAGGAGGGGCTCGTTCGAGGAATGCGGTGCACTGTGCAAGAATGGTTTCAAATGTATCGATATCATCCTGGGTCACGTTGCTAGGTCCAGAGCCGATACTGGGGAATTGGATGCGAATAAAGGCACCGGCGTCGGGTCCCATGTCCCATCGGGGGATGAGATAACTCTCGGGGGGCTGGTGGAAGATCTGGGTAGTCGCCGGTAGTGCGAGGTCCAGCTCAGGTGGGAGATATAGGTGGAGGTAGAAGTCTTCTTCTGGCGACTCCGTGCCAGGTCCCGCACCTGCGGTGCTGGTTGGGACCATTAGCAAAGAGAGGGTCTGAGGGCCCGACGGCGTGAGATCCTGCTCCTCGCCATCTTGTAGGTGGAAAGCGCGAATATTGTTGACGCTGTAGAGCAACCGGGGGTCGTGTGCTGCGGACATGCTGATAGTATACAGGAGCCTGCGGTTCAGGGTTGCCCGCAATCGAGCTGATAACGGGGGTATGACGTCGTGTTACAATCGGCTCAGTGGCGAGTTACCGGGTCACTTTCGAATGTCAAGTAGGTCAAGCAGGATAGGCAAGTGAGGATGTAAAAGACAAGAGTTCAACTCAAGACGAAGGGGCTTCTTATGAGCACTTGGGCATGTCTGGGCGCTTAGATAAATGGAGGGCTGTGCTGCGCCGCGATTGCGCCACATTTGCGCCACATTTGCGCCACGCCACATTGTGGGGGTTCACTCTCTTCTATCCAACTCTTTGTACCCAATACTTGTACGTGGATTCGATGTCTATTCGATGGCCAAGTTTCAGATCTTGTCGGATCTGCATCTAGAGAATCCATCTGCCTACGATGTGTTCAAGATCTCCCCAACAGCACCCTATCTTGCTCTGTTGGGCGACATAGGAGTGGTCAAAGACGATGGTTTCTTTCCATTTGTTGAAACGCAATTACGCCAGTTCAAGATCGTCTTCTTTTTGTTGGGGAATCATGAGCCGTACTATTTGACTTGGGATAAAGCACGGCAGGAACTACAACAATTCTCCAACTCGGTCAGGCAACGCTCGAGGGCAGAAGCGATAGGAGAATTTGTGTTTCTGAACCAGACTCGATATGACCTCTCATCAGATGTAACTGTCCTTGGCTGCACACTTTTCTCGCGAATCGATGAAACCCAGAAGGAGCGGGTCAGCTTCGGTCTCAATGATTTCTACCACATAAACGACTGGACGGTGGAAGAACACACAGCTGCTCATGAAGCAGACCTGAGATGGCTTAATGAACAGATTTCCCAGATTGCTGCCAATGAGCCTCGGCGCAGGATTGTCGTCTTTACACACCATAGCCCAGTCACCCGGGATCCGCGAGCAGTTGATCCAAGGCATAAGAATAGTCCGTTGTCCTCGGGGTTTGCCACGGATTTATCCATGCAGGAATGTTGGACAAGTCCGCTGGTGCGATTATGGGCGTTTGGACATACACATTACAATGTTCACTTTGAAGACAATACTGGAAGAATGGTCGTGAGCAACCAGAGGGGGTATTATTTTTCTCAAGCACTGGCCTTTGATGATAGACTGGTAATTGCTATCTAATTCGTTTCGTACAAATACTTTGTCTGACTCTGTATCAAATTGGCAAACATAGTAGATGTGTGGTATAGAAACTTTATGTCCGAAATATATATTTGTGGGGGTGGGGGCGCGAAGGGCAAGGGCCGGAGTTTCCTCCAACAGCAAAGGAAAAAGAAAAAAGGTCGACCCGTTAAAAGAAACTACTAAGTGATAACACGACACACAGAATGCTTATACATCCTAGATTAATACTATATAGAATGCGCAAAGCTTGGTATGAGATATCGGTGATTAAACATATGCTTGTTAATGGTCGTTCTGAAATTAAGAGTGCTAGCAACTAAAATTTGATTGTATGATTACAGTGAACTAGATAGAAAACTTCCGGTATCATAATAGTAGTCTGCAGAGCAAAAAGTTAGACACATACAGCCATATGTAAAGGTGGGTGTAAAAATAAATTTAGTAGGTTAGCAAAAAGAAAGCAAAAAAAGAATGGACGGACGGTGGATCGAACACCGGACCTTCCGCATGCAAAGCGGATGTTATACCACTAAACTATGCGCCCAATTGTATGGTAATTGGATATGATCATGGATTATAAAGTGGGGCAAAATTTCGTAAGTTCCGAAAGCCGAAACTTTTTATGTACATCAGATATCCTAGCACAGACATCTCTGTTTCATACTTCAGGTAAGGGTATAATAATATACATTACCTTACTCATTTATAATATAAAACATGTAGACACTGGGGATGTATAGGCTGGAATACATGGCGTTGATGATATGTACCTTCGTCACAAGAGGCTGGGATTCAATCAGAGTCTACAGTTCCATGGTTGACATTAACCATGCTGAGTCATAACAAACAGTGCAAACAACCGGTGGGATGCAAAGTTTTGGTGGAGTACTTGCCTTGCTCTTGGTTTCAAGAATTTCTGATCGCCTGCTGGACCAAATGGAAGCCGAACCAGCCAGGATTAATTCCGTGCCTGACGTCGAGGCCCAGAAGCGTGACGCGAATGACAATTCCGCCGCTATGGAAGAGCCTCCGGCCAAGAAGGCACGATTGGAGAACCCCAACTCGGACAGGCAAGATATGCGCGATAGAGGGGTTGCGCCCATTAAAGCAGAGTATGTTTGTTTCACGTTTTAAACAACGGGATATTGACATTGCTATTCCAGGTATCGCATCGAAGTTGTGAGGCCCCAGCTGAAAGAACAGTCGAAAGACGAGATCGGTCCTGACGATGCTGCCGAAGCCACCCCTCGCGACGACCGTGATACCGATAAGATGTCCAAGAAGGAGAAGAAGAAGAAGTTCTCTGGTCAAAACACCAACCGAAGTTATGGAAAATCCCAAGACGAAAAGGGCCTTTGCGCTACGAGAATGACAGCCAATGAATTTTCGGCTGCCGAATGCAAGTTTGGCGACACTTGTCGATTTGAGCATGACTTGCGCCGTTACCTGAAGGAGCACAAGCGCGAGGATCTCACTACGTTCAAAGTCTGCCCTATCTACGAAGCGCAGGGAAGATGCTCCGCCGGCTGGAGATGTCGACTGGTTGGCTCTCACTCGACCGAGAGAGAAACCGAAGACGGGAGAAAGGAATTGATCTTACTGGAAGATGCAGAGCTTGTGGAGAAAGCTCGCCCTCGCGTGCCTGGTGCGACACCCGACGGAGTCGTCAACATCATTCCCACGGATGCCAGGGTCACCCTTACGAGAAAGAAGGAGAAAACCCCTCGCGCTGATGCTTATAACACATGGGTCAACAAGGTCTCCGCAGAGCTAGAAAAGACGCTCCACAAGCGAAACACTGTCCGAGAAAACGGAGAGCTTGTTGATCCAGCACAGGAGAATGAGAAGAAAGGGGATGACGTGAAGGAAAAGACCGTAGATGGGGGCGCGAAAGAGGAAGTGAAGGACAAAGTGGAGGAGAAAGCGGAGGAGAAAGCGGAGGAGAAAGCGGAGGAGAAGGAGGCACTGGAGGAGAACCGCGCTCAATTTACTGAACCTCCTTTCTTGCCTTCTGAGAAGAGACGCATTTACTTCGGCCCAGAGACACCAACGCTCGCACCTTTGACAACACAGGGTAACATGCCATTCCGAAGACTTTGTGAAGACCTAGGTGCGCAATTCACCTATTCGGAGATGGCCATGAGTATGCCTCTGATTCAGGGCGCAAAGTCTGAATGGACCCTTTTGAAGGCACACGAGTCAGAATTGGCACCACCAACAGTCATTCCTGGAGACAACATTGTCCAGGGCTATGATAACTCTAAGGATTCCAAGTTTGGTGCACAGATTGCGGCCAACAAGCCATGGCAAGCATACAAGGCCACAGAGGTGCTGTCAAAATTCACTCCCAACCTGCGCGTTATCGATTTGAACTGTGGATGCCCCATTGAGCTTGTGTTCCGTGACGGCGCTGGGTCTGCTCTGCTTGACCACGGCTCCAAGCTGGAGAAGATGATTCGCGGTATGAACACTGTGTCGCAGGAGATTCCAATTACCGTCAAGATCCGCACGGGAACTAAGGACAACCAGCCCAACGCTTTGAAGCTGGTTGAGCGTCTTGTCCTGGGTGGCTACGAGTCCAGTCTTTTGGACGTTGGCCCTCCAGGCGCCGCTGCTATCACTCTGCACGGACGGAGTAGACAGCAGCGCTACACCCGACAGGCGGATTGGGGATACATCTCTGAGACAGCAGCCCTTATCAAGCGCTTGAATGAAAAGAAGGACAGTCTCACTGACACCATCCGTGAACCGGATGCCCGTTTCATGCCTAACGGCGGAAAGACTTACTTCCTCGGCAACGGCGACTGCTACTCCCATGTCGACTACGACGATCACATCAACAATGCCGGCGTGGATAGTGTGATGGTGGCTCGTGGAGCTTTGATCAAACCTTGGGTTTTCGAGGAGATTCAGACTGGCCAGTACCTTGACAAGTCTGCGACTGAGCGTCTTGCTTATATTGAGCGCTTTGCCAAGTATGGTCTCCAGGCTTGGGGATCTGATGAGCATGGTGTTGGAACAACTCGTCGTTTCCTGCTTGAATGGTTGAGCTTTGCTTATCGCTATGTTCCAATCGGACTGCTGGAATACCTCCCTCCTAATATCCAGGATAGACCACCCGCTTGGCGCGGTCGTAATGAACTGGAAACCCTTATGGGCAGTGGGAACTACAAAGACTGGATTAAGATCACGTAAGGTCTTCTCGAAATACTTTCGGATTATTGGCTAACTCATATCACAGTGAAATGTTCCTGGGTCCTGCCCACAAGGACTTCAAGTTCGAACCTAAGCACAAATCTAACTCTTATGAGGCAGAGGGTTAAAGAGACCTATCCCTCACAATTGTCGACAATTGTACATATCACAAAATCATCACAGCTTTACCTGCATGTTTACAAGGCGTTGAATTAAATGCCGAAGAAAGTCTCGGTTAAAAATGCAGTTATGACAAATTACAATCAGTTGAAAGCTCTATGAATTTCGCTTCTTTATTAACCAGAAGCCTAATCAACTGTCAAGAGTTGCTCATAGAAACCCCCAAACCCGCGCTCTTTATCATGAAGATGAATCTCCAGAATCCAATGGCGCTTGAACCCATCACGACCAGACAACCCCATTGACTCCTTATTACGCTTGGTGATATAGAGCGACGTCCGATCCCGCGGAATCCGCTCATGAGGGAACGATCCAACCAGATGGCCGGCAATATCAGCACCGAAATCCCAGCCTTCCTGCTTGGCAATTTCGCAAGAAATGTCATACAACTCTTCTCCTGACATATCCGGGTTCTCGCGATACCGAGCCTTGACCGTGTTCCAGATCGGTTCCAGCGCATCGCGAAGTTTCTTCTTATAAGGATCATCTCCGAGGACAAAGGTACGCCCAAAGTCCGCCTCCCAAGCTTCAAAGACAGGCCCCAAGTCCACAACTAGTATGTCATCTGGCTGGATAACACGATCCGGTGGGTTCTCGGAGAACGGGCTGAGAGTGTTTGGTCCGCTGCGGATGACTCGTTTGTGCCAATGCGTCTTGATGCCATAGCGGTCGAGACCCAATTGGTAGATTTCCTCGTTCAATTTCTTTTCGGTGACGCCATGTCGGACTAGATCACGCTCGATCTCTTCGAAGAGTAGAACGGCTTTGTCTTGTGCATTTAGAAGCTGGGATGCTCGTTCGATTTCTTCGGTGGTAAGATTATTGCTTGCCATTGTATGAACGAACGTAGATAGCGAAGTATGACAAAATTGGAGCTGGTAATACAGTCGAGTGTAAGCACTTCGGGGGATTAGAACAATATACGGAGTACCCCTCGCGGATGTCATAGCCGAAATCTCCCCACTCAAGAGCAATCCCGGTGACTAACCGAATAAGCAGACATTGATTAGTGTAAGCCAAGTTGGAGAAGTTGGAGAAGAGAACTATAAGTGTATGCTATGGAGTAAGTCCATCTATGGATGTTGATATTCACCCGTGATATTTCACCCCGTTATCAGTCGGGTATCTAGATCTGGTATAAGGCAGAGTGTCAACGTACAGGACTAGGCCTTATACAGCGGGAAATGGTCCATATAAATACTACATGAACTAAGCTACATGAACTAAATATATCAATTGCAACTGACCCAACATGCAACTATATCTCCAAGCCCGTCAAAGCTTCGCCGGAATCCTTGATTGGTGACAACGTCACGTGTCCCATGACGTCTTCCTTCGAACCTGAAAATCTTCCCCCATAAGACCACCTCACTTCTCCAACAAACGCTCACCTCCCTCTGCAATTACTTCAAACCTCTCCAGGCAAAGGTTCTGTCTTGCTCGAGTTCTGTGTCTGTGCCTGTTCACCACCAGAACCACTACCTCTCGCTTTGTTTACTTTCACAAGCTATCTCCCAGCTCCCAACACCCAACACCCCGCCCCTTTTGATTAGACCGGAACATCAACTTCAAGTGTCGTTGTACTCCCAATACTCGACACAATGACACTCTATTACAGCCTTGTATGTCCGACTAGTTCGTTCCCAGCATTTCCCTTACTGTGCTGTCCAGCTTTTCAACCGAGGATCGCGGTAGCCTAGTTCCTGAAACTGCCCGCATAGCCCAAGATGTCAACAACACGTTGCTAGATGCGTTTTCGATGCGATTCCATGCTAATGTCTTTCCTTACAGGTTTTCCTCCTCTTGGTGTTCGAGATGGCGGTCTTCCTCGCCCTCGTCGTTCCTCTGCCGCACACCATCAAGCGGAAGCTCTTTGCCTTCGTCTCGGAGAGCCCGATTATCGCTAAGCTACAATATGGATTGAAGGTACAAAATTGCACCGAGCCTTTCTATTCACAATCAGACTGCTAACCGCGTTTTAGATTACATTCATCTTCATCCTTATTTTGTTCATTGACAGTGTCAACCGCGTGTACCGCGTGCAGCAGGAGCTGTCGGCTTTCACCAAGGATGGTCCCGCTGTCGGGTATGTAACCAAGTTCTCCGATTTTATGCCGCAGTCTAATCAAAAAGTGCTTACAGAGCTGCCCATCTCGGTACCGACCGCATGGAGGTCCAGGCCCGTAAATTCTACTCGCAACGCAACATGTACCTTTGCGGTTTTACCCTCTTCCTCTCCTTGATCCTCAACCGCACCTACACCATGATTCTCGAGGTCCTCCGCCTTGAGGACCGTGTCAGACTCCTCGAGGGCGACAAGAAAGCTGGCGGTAAGGACTCTGCCCGTATCGCCGAGGCTGGGTCCCTCGGCGAGATCGGCCGCCTGAAGGAGATCATCGAGGCCAAGGACCGCGACATCGCCACCCTCAAGAAGCAGTGCGAGGGCCTGACCCGCGAATATCACAGCCTGGGCGACAAGGTCTCCACCTCGAAGGGCGATGAGAACGAGAAGAAGGACCTGTAAACTGCTCCAAGTTGTGGGCCTACTCGGGTTATCTGCATTGTTTTGAACCCCGCCAGGCCCAGAATATCGTCCCTCAGCATTGAAAAGCTGCGGTCTGTGCCTGCCTCGCGTTTGCTTTGATTGAGGACCTCGTCCCTTACAATTGGAACCCTCCTGGCAACAAATAACTCACATTCTGGATTGAAAACTGTTCATTACTACCCTTTTCGGTGTATGGTCTGTGCTGCCAATGCAGTTGAAAGGGCTATTGCCCCCGCAGACCTTTCTAAGATTTCGAGGTCCATAGTGTTAACTCAGCAGGACTTATCATATTCAATTAAATCTATTAAATCTTTGCTTTTACCCTTTGCAACTTAATGGCCCCCTCTATCAATTGTATGGCATGGAGACCAACATACTCCAAATCCAATGGAAAAATAAGCGTCATTTCTAAAGATCATAGGGTATTCATAAATATACATATATGGCTCGGCGAGGCTTCAACAGCATATACCATTTAAACCAGGAACGTCCAGAAACTAGGATAAACCAGCTCCTCCTCGAAAATCCGGCGAACCTGCGCAAGCACAAATCGCTCCACCTTGCCAACATTCTTCAAGACCTGCTTACCATCCTCCTTGCGACCAATTTCACTTTCTACCCGAATCTCTTGCAGCAAGCCACCCTGCCTCTTCTGATCCTTTTCTTTTTGGTCAACCCCAGACCGCGGTCGCCCGTCATCACTGGGATTCTGGCTTCCCTGCGACTGTTCTGAGCCGAGAAGAGCATCAGCATCCTCTGCAGACAGGAAGCAGAAATGAACACGCTTGCGGATATATGCCACGACGGCAACGCCGTCAAACGTGATGCCCGTGACGTTCAACTTCAACGGTAGTCCCACGAAGCTAGGCATCGGGTAGTCGAGCAGAATCTCTGCGGTAAGGGACATGCGCACGTCGCCAGCATACTTGGCATGGCAGAGAATTTGGAAGTCCTCTGGGCGGCGCTCGCGCATGCGCGGAGGTATGGGGAAAGAACGGTCCCCTGAGGCTGGATCATCGGGATTCTCTATAGACAGCTGCGGTGCATCGGCGGGATCGCTGCTGTTAGGATTTGACCCGCCACTGCCTGCAGGGCCGTGTGAAGGATGCGAAGGGAGGGTATTTGCGGTTGAGGGTCGGGATGCGGAGTTGGTGGTGTCAAGATCTGCTTCTGCAAGACGTGACGCTGTGATAGGACGGGGTGCATGTGGCCGGTGTCCAGGGCCCATCCCTGAGTCTGACCAGCCACTCGCAAATGAGGTACCACCCGCCACCGCTGCAAGGGGGGTCTGGGTACCTGACAGACCGCCCAGGGACCTCATATGGTACCCGAGTGTTGAAGTACCGCCCGGGATTCCAGGCGTACCAGCGCGGGGCAAGAAATGCGGATTGAGGTGATCACCAAGAGGAGAACGAAGCGCAGACGGCTGGAATCCTTCACCAGGATAAGGATGGTGACTGAAATTGTGAGGGCTATGCGCAGCATTCATAGCCAATTCGTCCTCGTACGGAGATTCGTGAAGCTCGGGCCATTGCTCGGACATGAGCTCTTCGGAGGTAACAGAGGTATCGGCATCGTCATCGTCTTCTTCGTAGAAATCGGAGAATGGTTCACAGAAGTCTTTGATCTCGAGGTCTGGGCCAATGGTTCCGAAGTCAAAGGAGTGGACCTGGACCGAGCGAATAAAGCGTGGTAGGGTTACCTGCTGGAACTTGTCGTGCACGAATGACCGAATCCGCTCTGCCAGGGCTTCCCCATCCGGGCCAGAGGTGGCGGCTGCCCAGTCGACATTTATTGACATCACATGTGCACTGCAACAGCTGATGTTTGTAGAGGGGAGAAGTTGGAGGCGAGGAGTCCCGCGATAAGACCACGTGATTAGAATGATGACATCCTTATCGGTCAATGCGAACCACGGATGATCGCAACTCTAAAGGCAAGTAAGTTATCACTTGCACTTTTCTACATCGACGCCGAGTCAACAAGTCGCTCCTGTTTTAGTTTTTCAGTATGGCGTTTAGCCTGCACTCTGCGGCTGGATTTTCCATTTTCGGATCCCCCCGAAGCTATTGTTTAGTCTCAACTCTAGCGTCCGATGCAATGCCACAACGAATATTTGGGATCGTTTATTGAGATCAGTGTTTTGTGTCTATACAGTTTCACAATCTCTTGTTTGTTCATGTCGGTCAGATCAACAACACCGTGAGATTGAACCGCCCTCGCTTAAGCAAAGAGCTGTTATTTGAAATCGCCAAGAAACGGACTTCGATAGGATCTGCGCGCCGTGTGGAGTGAACTCCTGCCTAGCGGCCTGACCAAAAGATCTGGCTTGAAATCCTTCCACAAGTCTCAATATATTGCCGCTGACCAGCCAAAGTGCTGGTATAAACAGGATAACTCGACTTTCTGAGGCATGGACCACTCAACAGACGGATGGCATGAACCATAGACCCAGGAATCGTCAGAACGACTCACTACCTTGGTACCCCTTGATCCAAAGCCCAGATCAGCTGATACAACCCATATGCGGGTCTAATGCAACCGATGAGGTGCCTGCGCGCGGCTGGTAGCCTATCATCGACCCTAGGGACCACAATCGCGTCTATCTAACTGGCAATTATGTTTCACTGGGCTTAAATGGCTGTCAACGCCCCAATCCCCGAGCACGTTCACCAATGACTAGTGGTCTCCTTCGCCAGCCTTTCCTTTTGTGATTTGTGACTCAACAGGGATTTGGGTGCATCACCATCGTGGTCTAAGAGAAGACAGAGAGCCTCGTGCTCTTTCCCCTTTGATGGTATAATTAGCGGTGACTAATCTGTGAGAGGTCTCAATTCAGTCATATTGTACGCTATTCACACCACAGGGGTATGCAAATATACCAAACCTAGCCAACACAATTCTCGCCATTGCATGTACTGGTACGTACGTCCGACTTCGATCGACAGTCAACCAACGCCCCACTGGACTTCCAGAATGCCCTATTACCGAGCTCGACTTTGGGGAAAGCCACCAAGTGAAGTCCGCCTTGTAGCCGCCGGCTCCAAGTAAGATTTCCCGTCCTCCCGGATTAGCGTATGTTCTCGCAGAGATTTTCTCCCTCCTTGCGATAAACCTTCTTTGCTCGAGTGTTGGTTCCATGAACATGTGGTATGCAGAAGACCTCCTTCTAGATTAATCCTTTTGAACTAGGATAGTTTCTATCGTGTTGGCCGAAGAACCGAATCCCATTAGTTGGATTGATTGAACAAGACTAGTAAACCTTGCGACAAAGGAATTTGTGCATATTATGTAGGAACCATGTACATACGAGAGTGGCGATACTAGACAAGTAATGTGGCTTGATAGCAATAGCAAAGCGTGTTATCTCCCACATAACGATGTGTTAATTGTTAAAAACATAATACCTCGCCTTGTTCGCACGGGAAGTTACTAAAGAAAGATGGGCTCAAACTCGAAAATCAAAGCCAAATACAAGACCGCCCAGAACCCGGAATGCCCGATGATGCAAGGTAATGAGAAAAAGTGACTCAGAATAGAAGAGTGTAATAATGCAGCAGGAAGACCCTTAACAGAGCGGGGCAGTCAAGAACGAGAACATACGCGAGCGCATGGCAATCAAACTCGTGGTGAATAGCCACCTAACGTTGGGGTATCGTGTTCGGTGCCTGTGGTCTCCCATTAGCCGAACCCTATACAAGCGAGGTAATCTAGACCAAGTGAAGGCCGCTGACCTTCGAGGTAAACTTATGTATGCTGGGAGCACTTAAAGCCAGGTCGGTGACGGTCCTGCTCTTTCACACCAGGACAAGTGGGTGTGCCTTTCTTAGCACAAGGGACGACGCCACCTTCCTGCTTTTTACAACCGCAGTCGTAGTGGAAGATGTAGATCGAGCACATTTTGAAATTTGAGAGGACGAAGAACACTGAGGACAAAGATTGAAGACTGAGTTTAGATAGATCGTGATCTCGGATTGATCGATGTGATAGAAAACAAGAAAGGACCGGCGACCACCTTTATAACCGTCTGTGACTCCATCAAGAGAAGCACGATAGCTGCGCCGCTCACTATATGGTAGGCACCACCACTAGAAGATCAGGTCCTTCCACCTGTTGCCTAAGCGCTGTAACTCATTAGGATTTACTCACCCAGATACGCTGTATGCACGAAACGACTCTGTGATCACCTTTCGCGCAGTCAAATAAAGGGCAACTGAGGGCACGACCAAAGGTAGACATGCGCCATTGTGAGTACATCAGCATTTACCAACAGAAGACAGTGTTGGCCGCAGGGGGATCATTAGAGGGTAGCGGCATCCCCGGGAAGACATGCCGATGAACTGGGTTCGACGCCATGAGCAGGGGTTGGTCAGGGTGAGCACTTGATCGATCCCGAAAATCAGTAGCAGCAACGGGTCTTTGACATCATAATCAGGCACCACAGGCATTTAAGGGGCTCATCCTATGCACCATATGAGCACCAACAATAGCCCCACTTCGAATGGGTCCTCTTAGGGCCTGCGCCGCGGCATTTAGAGGCAGGGCGTGACTCTTGCAATTAAAGATCACAGTGAGTATCTGTCACAGTAATTCCGTAGTGGATGGATGCGACATCTCGCAGGCGGCGTTGGAGGTTGAGATGTAGCTGAGTCCCGGATGACCGTTTTGACATTTCAAACACTGAATATGTCAGTACTGAAAAGAATTAGGAACACCCTGTTCGGCCTCAGAGCCAAACAAATATTGGCTTCCATCGAAAACGTCAGAACCAATAAGTGGCGTTCGCATCACCACAGGATGAGACTGTGTTTGATTGAATAACTCGGGAACCAACACCGCTTCAACAGGCCAAATCCTCGCATCGAGGCTCTACAGCCTAAAATGGAAAGACATGTTTTTGTCGACATACGTCTCGATTCGAGTATGTAGACGAATAAGGCTCACAATCATGGCGCAGTTGGTGATAGTCGCAAGTAGTAAACTAGAAAATGCGTTGTGATGAGGCTTTTCCCTGTTTCTAGCCAAAAGGTTAAGCGATCAGGAAAGCAGATCGAGACATAAGCCAAGAAAAAAGCCCTTGAACTGGTATAGTGTCAGCGATATTAGCTGTGTGTGATATTGCCGGCGGTTTTGTCCGATTTAGCGCGATCGTGCGTCTGCGGGGCCCAGGGCGAGGGAATTCAATGAGGGCCTATCAAATTGTTCTAGGGCGAAAATGACTGGTGGAAAGGAAGCTCTTCAATTGCACAGTAGCGCTCTAGGGTAAGGCTTCTTGTTTTGCTCAGCCCAGGAGATCAACTCCGTGCGAGTAGACGCCCGAGGCTACGGGCGGCAAGGCAAAAAACACTGGTCGAGACCGGCCGCTGATCACTGAGCAGAGTAGTTTGGCGCTGTTGGAATGTACAAATGACAAATGGAAATGGAATTGAAGAAATGAATAATTGAAGAAGTTATACACAGCCGCATGTGTGGTACGACACGTGATGGTTCCAGAGATGCGATTCTTTAAATTCAACCTCAAAAAGCTCTCCATGTCCGATCCCCGACTACTACCGGCTTCGGGTAATTTCACGTTCTCGCGATTCCGGGGGATCTCCTCATGATGTCATCCCCGTGTCTTTTCCCTCCAAACAGCAGTCTATTCCGCCGGTTGCTGGAAAGCCGGGTTGATTGTATACCCAATAACTTATAACCGATGTCCCTAGCGCCCACACACCTGCCGGAATGATTGGCCACGAAACACAGACGAAACAAACCGGAACTCGTCTATGGGTGTGTACCGGAAACGATTATTCACGCCTGTGAAAGCCCTTTTCTTGGCCCCCCATCCTGGCCGCTGATCTTCCGAGGTTGGCTCTCGGCTGGCAACGGGCAAAGCATTATTGCGCGTTTACCAATTACGCTTATCTTGCCAAGTCCAAAAACATTCTGAGGAATGACTGTCAGCTGCCCAGACCGACTTGTGCAACCAAAATACCAGAGCCAAGAAAGGCGAATATGTCGAAGCATTTCGAGAGAAAGGGTGATATTCCAATAGCGGTGTCTTGGCTGTACCCCCTTTTTCGGCCAAGACATGTGAAGTTCACGTTTGAGCTTCTCCTTTATGACTTTATGGGCGATAATCGCGGGGAGTGGCTTGTCTGCATGACCGGTCCACTTCATCCCAGTCCTAGATATGATGCACTAGATCGGCATGATTCGGGCACATCATCGATAGCATGCCCCTCATTCCCAAGGTACCTCTTGGCTTATTTTGAGGATAACTATATAAGTGAGGTCCAATCTCCCTCTTTCTGACCCGTTCCAACACACTCTGCCTTCAGTTTACCTTCTACAAAAGATCCCGTCTTCAACCGCTCTACTCCACATACAGTTTTCACATACAAAAACCTCAAAAAATGTACACCTACACTCCCACCCACCGTTTCCTGGTCCTCTCTGCCACTGAGTCTGGGCCATACGACCCCAGCAACAAGTTCCTGGTGCTGTCCCCCACCGAGTCTGGCCCTGACCCTCGCGTCTGGGAGGACCAACCCCAGGTTGAGACTAGTTCAACCGAGCAGAGCCCTAATGTGACTCTCAACCGTGCTCGTACCAACAGCTCTCTTTCAACTTCCTCCTCATCCTCTCTCAATGACCTTGTTGCTACCCTCCCCAACGGGTTCCTCTACCTCGGTCATGGCAAGAAGCACTAGGCGATATCTCAACGACTCGCCTACTCTTCGGTCTTCCTTCCTCATCCATAATTTACGATATACCATTGCCACAGTGACCGATGCATCATTAAGCGCATTTGTTTTTCATTTTTCATTTTGTTTGTGCTTCAGTCAAAGCAGTGACTTGTACTCGGGATTTACGGGACCACCTAAATTGGGAAACAGGTCCGGAAAAGCAGGGGTGTTTCATGGCGCTTATTATTCCCAATCTGTTTTATTCGTTCTACAGATCGTCGCCCTTTCGCTGCAAGCTTACATAGGCCCCATACGGCAAGCTAGCGGTCAATGAACAAGATTTCCGATCTAAATAATTTCCAATCCACTCAATCCACTCGATCCGCTCCTGCCACATACTGTACATAGCATAGCCCACCTGATCAACGGCGGACATCCGGACGCAAGGGATGTCCCTGAATGCTTGGCGGAGCTTGCCAAGATGATGATTGCCCGCCAAGCCTTGTGCAATCTGATACTCCCGCCTTGGCCGGAGGGGGGCAGGGATTGACCGCGGATCATGTTCCACGCAGGCAGCAGTGCCCTTGTGCGCATAATCAGCACCACTTTTGGGGTGCCCACCCTGCCAAGGCCCCCTGTTACGAATCTTGCTTATCAGTCAAGTTTGTTTTCTTTTTCGCAATGCACGTTGATTTCTCCATGAATCAGATTGGTTCAGGTTTGAGGTTACATGACATCTTCTTGGCCTGGTAATGGTGCCAGGCCACTTGTTCGCTGTTCGGTGAAGCCGTCTCCTACCCCTCTATGGGTCTCGCCCATCCCTCTCCGCACGTTTCTTCGGTGAAGATCTGGGGCGATGATGTGCGCTGTCTCTCCTTACTCTATCTATCGTTTCGGTGTCTTCTGAACCAATAGGATCTGCCAGTCACGACACGCCAGATAGCAAACAAGGTCTCGGGTAAAAGGAGGAATTTGCCAAGTCGGTCATTGAATTTCCGAGTTGGCTTGCACGATGCCTTGGACTAGGACTAAGGTTCTCACCGGTCGATTGGAAACGTGAAGTGTTGGATCTGCAATAGATCCATGCTATGTTGCGTGTCGAAAGCCTCGTGGGCACCACAGTACAACTGTGCAATGCTATTTTAAACCGGACACGAAGTGTTTCTTGCTCCACATCTGTGTTAGCACAATATTACCCGTTCATAATACTGTACACAGTCCTAGACTGCTGCTTTAAGAAAAGGGATAGGCATTGAGTTTGAAGCCTTGGCAGTTTTAAGATATAGCCCGACATTCCATCCCTTTGGCAAGCCATCAGCCTCATCCTTTGCCTTTTAGATTCGTCTAGAACTATTCGGCTTATCACAGCCTTGTCCACGTGAGCAAGAATGATAGGCAGGTATGGAGTATACACCCGAGTCAAACCGCGCCTTACTGCTCGATTTTCGCCAGTCACAAAAATTTAGCAGATTCAGCGCGCCCTTAGGTTTCTGAGCTGCCTGTTTACTGGAAGTAAATGCTATTTCAAACAATTAAGTTCCATCGTTCAATAATATGCTTCAAAACTTGTCTTTGCTGGCTTTGACTGTCTTTTGTCCTCATGTTTCGTGACTTAGGAGACACGGTATACTATCCCAAAGCCAGAGACTCTATCAGAGTCACCGACATGCAGCAGATGATAACCCACAACCCCGAAGGCGCTCGGATCTCTAGAGATAGGTCCCGTTATCGATGTGCATTCGCTGTCTGGCCTGAATACCGTCCTTGGATAATGGTGCGTGTTTATTTTGACGGAACTCATACTGACATGCTCAAGTATGATAACTCCAAGGTCCGACGCGCTGTCCTCTCACTAAAGCCGAAATAATGTTAATCTCCCTGTTCGGTTTATGTCTTCAACGAGCCGGTTTTCCTCAGCTGTTCCATAGCTAGTCAGTGGCTATTAATAGTGCTGAGCATGACAATAAAGTGATGTAAAGGGGAATGAAGGACAAATAACTACATAGCTATGGTCCTAAATCAGTCTCCCTAACTGTTATCAAGTTGAAGAAGGTAGGAAACTGGTTAATAACTCGCGCTGGTTGCTTTTGACATCCCCTCCCTCCACCCCTCAGAAACCCCCCAAATTAATCGTCCCAAGGTTTCTCTGTAGATAAGAGTGGGAAATAACATAACTTTACGGTATTGTCAATTACAGGCCCTGTGTCGGGTTCCGAGTAAGCACCTTGACTGTCACTTCGGTGCTGTGGAAGGATGGAAAGTGACAGAGCCTATCGTGAAACACGCTAGTCTATATTAGATTTAGTCATACATCTCCCGTTTGCCAAGAAAGACGCCTGTTTTCATATAAAGTAAAATAATGTTAACCATCTTTTATAGGAAACTGTCGGAAATGGGGATTGACTGTTTGCACTGTTTGCCAGATTACTTAGAAACCCATAAATTGCCAGAACTCAGGGGTAACGTTATAGCAACTTAGAAAGCTTCATATTTATCTGAGGATCCCATAAGGTCGCCTGACTAGCTTTTTATCAGTTATGAGCCCGAGATCGCTTCTTCAACCCATGTTAAGAACGTATAAAACAGTGCAAACATTCAATCCTCTTTTCTTGACATCCCCCAGGTTTTGGGGCTTGGTGAAACCATCTGCTGGCATCTCACCATTTGGAACCCATGAGACGTTTACCCTGCCTGCGCTGACTCTTTGCTTCATCCAGCATCGAGATTGCTACTAAGGTATAGATCATCGTCATCGTGATGGAGCGACAGAGTCTGCTGATCCGCTGTTATGGTGAGGCATTGGGTACCGGATATCACTGCCAAATCAGAGTTCACTTGATTGTCTAGATCACTTACAATATGAGTCGATCTGACCGTATTCATCTATATCTACATTTCCATGGTTTTGCAATAATGCCACACCTTCGGTGACAGCAGTTGGTTGTAGCGCATGACATCATCTTGGAGCTTGGAGTCGTCACGGACCCCATCGATGGAGATGAAGGGGATTCCATGATGCAGAGTCATACTCGTGACCTCGTTTAGCGTTGCATAAAGGACAGGAGGCCTCGCAGGTCGATGGGAGATTATCAGCGATTAGTCTGCATAGTGCATGACCATCAACAGAGCTCTCTACTCGTATTTCTACCAGCCTCGCAGGACACGGATGTGGTCCTAACAAAATTGTATTTATCCTTATCACCATCCTGAAATACCGCTATTGCCTATAGCCTGTCGTGGCAAATTCTTGCTATTCGATGGTGTCTAACTATCTCTTAGTACTCCAAAATGCCATTTGGATCGCTCTCAGTATCCAACGCAGCCATTCCACAGTATGCTCCTCCGTATCCCGTGAACGGCAGCTACTATACAAGTGAAGCTTTTCTCACTGTTACCTATCAAACAACGGTGCAATGTGTGCGTCATCTTGTGCCGGACATGCTAGAGCTCGAGGACGAGCCACAGGTATCAGTAATGATTCTGAAGCACAATATGACCTCATTCGGTCCATACAATGAGTATGTCCACTCGGTCAAGGTCAAATACCACGGCGACACGTATGACTACTTTCTTTCCCTCATCCTAGACGACGACGCACCAGTATCACATGGCCGCGAGCAATACGGCTTTCCCAAGAAGTTGGGGAACGTGGTGTTAGAGTTGAAAACTGGATCGACGGTCGTCCACGGCTACGTTGAGAGACCTGCAGGTCAAAAGATTGTTGAAGTTGGTTTCCAGCCTGAACAGAAAGTGAAGGGCACGGCTGAGAGAACGATCCATGGGTTAAATTTGCGAGTCATCCCCGCGGTGGTTTCGGGTCAGAGTCCGTCGGTCAAGGAGCTAGTGCCAGTCGACATCAGTATGGAGGCAAGCGAGGTTTGGCAAGGATCTGGCTCTGTCTGCTTCCCAGAGCCATCAAGGTTCGATCCGATGCATGAAATCAAAGTCCTTCGCTACCAAACAGCGACTCTGTTGCGGAATGCATCCCTTACAATGCCTCTGCCGACAAAAGTGTTCCAGCTATAATCATACTATAGTTCGTGCTCAAATGGATGCGTGTCGACCATTAAACTCTAAAGCTGTTTCATTTACTCTCACTAATATAGGGACAAGAAGGGCTTTAAACGGTGCCCTAAGTATATCTTCTAGATTACCCCTAGCAGCTAGGGATGCGCATAAATAACAGAAGGGGAAAGGTCTCGAGTGCCAGGTATTATCTGGCACATATGAAAATCCGATACTGACTGATTAAAACAAATGCATTGCGGCCTGTTTGACCATACTTGGAACGATCTATGTGGACATCACAAATGAAGTAGGGAAAGAGATTCCGAGCGACCACTTCCCCGGTTACACTGGTTCATTACTGCTCTTTTATAGGAGCAACCAATGATTGCGGAATTGGCATGTTATACCTTTAGGAGGTAGAGTAGCCGTGCTTGTTGAGCGCTTCAGCTACCTGGACCCATTCGTCCTTGGTCAGATCGCTGTACTGAATAGCGTCAGATCCCATCGGGGTGGGAACAGGGCCGCCCTCCTGGGTAGGGTCACCGGTAAGCACGGTAGCGAGGTCCATGCAAGCAGGGGGAAGGCCATCCAGTCGCACTGTAATAATCAGTCGTGTTTCATCCAGTGCAGTTTGTGACTTACAGTTGTTGGTTCCGGAGAAATGGACATGCGCACCATCGAGCTGACCCTGGCATAAGTCCCAGGAGTTCTGCGAGACTCCGGCTGGCAGATTCACGGGAGAGCGGCGGGTGCTTGATGAGATTCCGTGGCCGACACTAGCAGCACCCGCACCGCCGAGGGCAGCACCTCCAAGTGCGCCATCGGCGGATGCAACGGTGGCTGCAGTCTCGACGCTGGCTTCGGCGATGAGAAGGAATGGGGCTGGGGCGTACTGCACCATCGAGAGGATGGCGGTAGCGGAGACGGCAGCTAAGCTGAGAAGGTGCATTGTAGCGTGTATGTGGTGGAAAAGGACTTTTAAAATAATAATTGAGATATTGAGACTTTGGATTCAAGGCTTTTGTTGTTTGGGGAAGTGGGTTGATGGATTTGAATTGAACGGAGGAAGGGAGCTTGCTTTATATGTGTTTGGCGACTCAGCAGTGACTCGAGGTTGACTGCCGACTCGATCGAGACAATCTTTGTCTTGGGGGCGGTTTGTCATGCCCGGTTGTCATTGAATCGCTCAATGAATCCTTTGAATCCCTTCGTATCCTATCATGGGTGGCCTATGAGGCTCAATCATAGACTGTGCCATTGTAATATCGCCCCCATCTCCAGGGGCCTGGTGGGTAGACCTGCAGATGAGCCACCGGTGGAGCTTGAGTCGACTCCAAGATAGTAACGCCTCACCAAACATGGAAGCTTCGGTGTCGGGTTCTCCATGTAACCCTTTTTGGCCCCATGATGTAGCACGTAACAATGAAGTCCGGTGGATGAAGAATGGCCCCTGAAGGATTCAAAGCAACATTTGATTATCAAAATCAAGCCCCATTTTAGCATGTTGCATTGCATCCAATATGCGTCACTAAAATAGTTGGACGAATTGCTGGTTGCTGTACAATATTGAAGTATACAAGGGCACATAATAATTTTCGAGACTACAATCTGCGATTACTTTTCAAGGGAAAATGAGCAACAAAAAGCCTCTCCCTAAATCAAGCCGAAACCAGTGGGAATCCTGCGATTATTGCGTGAATTACTCGGCTTGTTGAGGCCGCAAAGACACCAGAGCACGCTCCACACATCCATCTTCTCAACGCCTAACAGGCAACATTGCTCCATTCTTTGGCCCGTTTAGTTATTTTGGGACACTGTTTTCTAACTCGAGTTTGATACTATCAGCTCAAGGGTGAGTACGTCGTGGGGCAGCATTAAAATGCCTCATTTGGGGGCAGGTTGGATAATCTAGTGCCAATCTCATGTTTCTAGGTGTTTGTATGATAATGGTGGGTAAAGGATTCCCCATTGAAGATACAGGTTCGCCGACCTGCCATAGAGTATAGTGGGTATGGCCCCCTGAACCATGACATCCCGGCCCGAGAAGTTCAAAGCGTCGTGACAAGGCTTCGTCAACCAACCTTCTATGGTAATGGGGGCGGGAATATCATGAAGATGAAAGATTTGGGGGCTCCTACTAAATAGGAAATTGCAGCAGCACCCTCAGGGATAAATAGAGGCATCTTCCCGCCTAATATACTTCTTTTCTCATCGTCAACTACTCAATTATCTTTGACCTCAATCCAAAAAAGCTTCCCTCCAAATCACATCCTTTCGACTACTTTTTGCCAGAATGCACTTCTCCAAGGCTGTCTTTATGGGCTCTGCTGGCCTCCTTGCCTTCACCCAAGTCTGCCCCGCAGCAATCACCGAGGTTCTGATCGGTGTTCTGGGCGGTGTTGTGGCCGGCGGAGTCTCCGGTGGCGTCGGCGCTGCAGAGAGCAGCAAGCGCGATATCGAGCAGGCCCACGCTCGCGACTTCCTCGCTCCCTACTTGAACAACAATAATGTGAAGAAGATCCGCAGCTTGCCTCCTGGCGTCTCCCAGGAGTCGTTGGACCAGTGCACCCAGCAGATCAACGACCAGGGCAACCCCGTCCACGTCTACAGTATCAGTGACACTGGTAAGTTTCTCTTTCTTCACCTTCGCGTATAAAACCGTTAATGTGTATTTGCCCAGCTGCTCGGGCCGATAACGTGCCCGCTGCTTGCATGGACCTGGCTACCGTCATCCTCAGCGACCCTGCCCAGGCGGGCGGACCTGTCCCAACCCCGATGGGCAGTTCTAGTCTTCAATACAACGGTCTTAGTTCCAAGGATAAGACCGACCTGCAGAACGCCCTTTCCAAGACTGGTTCTCGCACTTAAGTGGGAGGTGTAACCGATCGAACTT
Source organism: Penicillium arizonense (assembly GCF_001773325.1). Classification (NCBI taxonomy): domain Eukaryota; kingdom Fungi; phylum Ascomycota; class Eurotiomycetes; order Eurotiales; family Aspergillaceae; genus Penicillium; species Penicillium arizonense. The sequence continues at coordinate 1,350,323 of NW_019173282.1, read as the reverse complement.
CTTTGAAGTTTTCATTATCTGAAATTTGTTGAGTACATTAGAGAAGTCGCCTACAATTAGAATTCATTCGAGTATTTATCTATATTCGCGTGTAAGCCCTAAAGAGATAAGACTCCACATGGAATGAAATCAGGACATCTGGAATTTGCAGATGACACTACGTGACCCACAATGCTGGGGGCCGTCTCCACTTTCAGGGGAAAAGCTTAACTGGCTCATGCTTATGTCGTCATCGTCATCTATAGTTGATACGCTTTCCTGTTATGGATAGGGCCAAATGCTGCACAGCCTCGTACTTCCTACACATGATCTTTCCCTCTTGCAAATGAAATGCACACATTGATTTTCTATTTTGGTTGCGTATCTTGTTTTCTGACTAGCAATCGCCCTATGCTCTAGCTGCACAATATATCTTGCCATATTCCCACTTAGGCACGCTCCAAAACATGAATGCGAATACCCATAGAAAACCAATTGCTTTGTACACACCCCATCTCTCGGCCACGCGACTCCACTCCATTAACATTTTATTTCTCCCAAGATACGCTGTCCAACAATTGGTAGCCACCATCTCAATCATGGTAGCACCGCCATTCATAGAAAACCACAATGTATCCCTCCAAACTTCGCAACGCCCCGTTTGCCAGCTAACCAGGGAGTGCACGGCTCCAGATAAGAAAAAGGCTAAGCTCAGTACTACAATCTTTTCCCAGGTACCACCCGGCGGGAAACGAAACACTCTTCGAGACACCCATAGCCCGTAATTCTTGTATGGTCTATACACGAGACGATGCCAAAACCGGGACCAGAAATAGCGCAGTGTATACGCCTCCGCGGGATTACCGAAGAGCGGCGGCCACTCCCAAGGCTCGTCCCAGCGGAGGATGCAGGAGAATAAGATGGCAGCAAATGTCTGTGCAAGATGCAGAACTGCAGAGTTGGACCAGATCCAGTGTACGGCGAAGACACAGCGCAAAAGAGTCTCCCGGACTGTGATTGCTGAACCCATTAGTAGGCGACGAACATATGACTGCTTCGTTGCCGAGAAGTCAGCGACTGTCAGCGGTGCAAATGCACCCGGCAACAAAGGCACCATCATGTACCGAGCTACCAGGAATAAAATGAGCAACTCGGCTAGACGGCGAACGAGGAACGCTGTTCGAGATGGCCGGGTCCGCATCATTGGAGCGCCCGGGATTGCGCGAGGGGTATGCAGTAGTTGTGGGTTACTCCAAATTTTGTAAGCTGCGTGGAGATCCCATGGTTTTGGATGTATTGTGGGATGCAACACCCATTGCTCAATGTAAAGGACGGACATCATGTTTGCGACATGGATGAATCCAGCGTGGCCCCAAACAGAGCCCAGCCCAAGCCCGGGGAGAGCAACATTGATGTCTTTGATTGTGAAAAACGAAAGTGCCGCTGGGACGAGGATTGGGAGAAGGAAGTAGATTCGATATGGCTGGGAGACATTCAGGGCCACGCAAGAGATGAGAGATGAGAGTAAGCAGGCAATGACAGACGCTATACCACGGAGAAGCGACATGGCCATCTAGTTTACAGAAGCTTGAGGGTTGTGGTTTTTGCTGTGCCTCATCATATCATTTTATTTTCTTGTTATGTATATTCTATTTTAAGTGACCGCTCGGCTCACTTTGATGCCTCTTCCTATATTCGTGAACTTTTGGCCCCATTCATTCGAGGTGTTCCGCATTGAGGAAAATTTAGGAAATCAGAAGGATTGGAGTAGATCCAAGGCGAGTTGGCTAACTGGACAGAAAAGCGCCTCGTGTTGGGGGCTATTTTGGTTAAAGGCTTAATTCAACCTGCTGTGGGGTCCGAATCATTAAAGGATCGGCGTGCAAAGTCATCAAAGTCAGACATGGCCCCCGTTTGGGGGCCAATTGCACTTCCGCGGCTTTTCTCTTCTTTTCTGGTCTTTTCTTTACCCTTTTTCTTTTTTGGCTGATATTGGGGGCTAGAAAGCTTCTTGGGACGACATACGTGTACGTACTAACTTAGTCCGCGGGAAAGGTTACTCTTCCATTCCAATACATTAAAACCAACAGGGCTGTGGGGCTGAGTTTCAAGAAACCCCTCATTTTCCTTCTCCGAGTCAGTTTCTGATGTTTTCGGCCGTTGCAATATTTTAAGGAAACGAGCCTTGAAGTTATCGAACACATTGGCTGCAGTCAAGGATACTACCAGCCTTCGCATCCCAGAGACATGGCACCGAGTGTTTCCAACGTCAAACAGCCCATCGCTATTCGGACCGAGTATACAGTTTCCGATCCTACGTCTATCAGAGTCAAACAGCACAGTCTGAGCCTGTCCGGGGGAGAGTTCACAGTGTCCAAATGGGAACCCGATCAGTCTTCAAGGCTTGAAGATTCTCCCGATATTCTGTCTGTTACTGGGAAGGTCACGTCTTTCCATCAGAGACGCCATTTCCGAGACCCTTCTGGGCTTCCGTTATTTGAGCTTTCAAATAAATCCTTGGGCTCGACACGCTTCGTCAACTTGCCAGGTGGTGGCTCTGGATCAGAGCCAATTGCTATATTTGCGCCACGATTTGACTGGCACAAAGACAAATTTGATCTTTATGTCAAAAATGCCGTGGCAAATGGAGAAGAAACTCTTCTAGAAGTGCGGGGTCAGGACGTTTACAAATTGAGGACAAATGTCTGGGCCAATGGGGCCTTGGTGATGACTATCAAGAGGACAGACAGATATGCCCCGTACATTCCGTTGAAGAGACCTGAATGGCAAGTGGATGTTGGCGGGGGAATGGATTTGTCGCTGGTGAGTCTACTTTCCCTCATTGGGTCCGTGTTGAAAATTGAACTCGCATCTTAGGCCTCTTGCATTGTAGTCTATATGGCGGAGACGATGTACCATCCTAGCATGCCATCATCGCATGCATCCGCGGGTCAGAACGACCAGGGCTCATCACAGGAAGCAGAATTATCGGAAATGGGGAAGATGGAGTAGGGTTTAGAGTACGGGTGGAGACCTTTACTGGAGGAGTTTGATTATTCCATTGACAACATTTCAAGGCTAGTTCGTATTTCTATAAAGTAAGATAATATACGGATCTCAAGCGAGAAACAAAGATAAATTATAAGCTACACGCTTTCTTGGCGGGTCTTGGCCCCCATTTATCCTGCGTTACATTCAGCCCACAAATATAAAATAACCCAGGCGCCCCAGACCCTCCCTCAATCTACGCTGAACGCAAAGGATTTTGATTCTCAGACAAAGACACACCATGAAAATACATTGCCATTTTAAAAATGCCCTAACTTTTTTTCTATTTCTTTCTGTTCCATTGATGATATGGAAAGCCCTTTGTTTGACTACTGCGAGTCCCTACCCTATCGTGGTAGTCATCTCCGAATCTATGGCACCGGCATTTCACCGAGGGGATATTCTCTTTCTCTCGAATCGGCAATATGAGGTTTCCGTTGGCGATATACCGGTTGTATGGTTTCCGGGAAATCCATTACCCATGGTGCACCGTGCCATCCAAGTTCTAGTGAACAGCGACAGGTATTTACTTCTATAGATGCCATTCAGCGCAATCCAGCATGCTAACGTTAGAAGGCAATATATTCTCACGAAAGGAGATAACAATCCAACTCATGACATGTCATTATATCCGCTCGGTCAGGCATATGTGGCTCGAGAGGAAATTGTTGGGTTGGTAAGAGGGTATCTGCCTTGTGTGGGATGGGTAACAATAGCGCTCAGTGAATATCCATGGCTGAAAGGGGTAGGAATTGGTGTATTCGGAGCCATAGGGATGCTTACTTGATAGTCTGAAGTATTTGGCTGAATCTCCCTGGAGTTTTGCATCTAAGCAGCCATAAGATTTGACCTGGCCCCATCCCCTCTCAATTGTGATGCAGCCAGATTCTCAAAGTTCTATTCCTATTTATAGTGTATCCAGAGATCATGATAAAGACGACCCAACTATACGTGACATATTGGTATCCCGGACGGAGACCCATTCTGGCCCCCTGGCCCCCCTGCTCACCCCCTGCCCTGGCCCCCAAAAGTTACCCCACAAGGCCCGCACTGTCCTGAATTTCTAATTGAACGTGCCTACTTGAAACGACAATGTGTTATGCAGATCAATGGTACGAGGCAACGAAGCACCTCTCAAGCCCAAGGGGCCGAAGCTTAGCATGGGTCATCCAGTCTTGCCATGGGCGAAAATAGCTCACTACGTATAGGTATCCAATGACGATGTACACAAGTTCTGCTGTTGGATATTATGGCGACTAACTTATATAGACCCCATCTTTCGACTGCTTAACTCAGTCATTAAACCTTTTCACTAGCCTCTAGCAATCCTCGCCCAGATTCAGCAAGAGAGAAAAGCATTCGCTGTGTAGGTGAATTGCCGAGCGCCTGCTCTGTTATTTGGCATGTGGAATCGCTAATGGACAGAAACTGAAGCTCAAAAAGAACCCTCTTTCTCCTACGTCGCAACAGAGAACAGCACGTACAGATGCCTCAACCCAAAAACGCTTTTGCGGACGACGAGTCCTTGGAGATTGGCAAGCTACCCCAGAAGCCAAAACCTAACGTCTTCCTTCGCGTCTGCGGTGCTCCGTGGAAGGAGCTTTCTACACTGGAAATGTCTATGAGGGTCGTTGGCTGGTTGGTTTTTTGGGTCGTGATAGGCGCCATTATTGGTCTCATCATCCGGTTTACATGAAATGAATAGAGGGGTTAGAAGACTAGGGGAGGGGTTATTTCATAGCCAGCTTTATTGTCAATTATCAAGGATCTGTTTTAATTTCCAAGTATGATGAAGTTTGAAACTAAACAAGCAGCCTCATTTAGGCCAATAGTTCGAGAGAAGATCTCAGAAATTTCATGGTGTAGAAGTAGTGTGAGCTAGATGAGGCGCGAAGGCATTTGGTTCGAATGACGGTCAGGCCGCTAAGGATGCTGGAAAGAAGGGTGTCATGTTCCGCTATGATGCTGCTTCTTGTATAAATTGCTTTTGAAACCAGCGAAGGCCTATCTTATCGGACGTCCACCCGTTCGAACTTACCTCGAAGCGCTAGTCGAGTGGAAGGTCTCTAAATCATGCTTGATTGTAGTGCTTGCCCTTAAAAATAAGCGTCGATGGAAGGGCCTACCCTAAAGCGTTGACTAACTCGATTGCGGTTACCCACATGACCTTTCGTATGCCTTCTGCTGCCGCTTCATCTCCACCTGTATCCATAAATATGAAGTCAGCGCCCAAACAATAATATAGGCAAAGAGTATGCCTAAAGACGATCCAAACGCAAAGTGGAATTCTAAAGTCCATATGATAGCTGACAAACAGCCAAGATAGACACTTATCCCTAGAATCCACCAAATAGTGAGAAATAGGAACATGCGTCTAAAAGCTTTGGATGAATCATAACGCAAATTCAATCGTATTCGGAATTCCCGATCCTGGAGACCATCAACAGCGATAAAGTCTTCAGCTGCGTAGTATACAAACGGGCGTAGTGGCGTCCCTCGAGCTTGTGAATCAATGCCAATCGGTATATTGAACGGTACCAGCGTGACGAGTATGAGAATTCCGAGAAAGCCCATAAGGAAAGCTGGAGAATAGAGATAGAGAGTCGGGATCTCCTTGCTGCCGCCGATGACGAACGGGATTAATGCACAAATCATGGAGACACCGTAGACCCAGGACGTGGCATCAAGCTCCCATCGCGACCGTGACAAGAGTGGAGCACATTCCTTCTGGTGCCAAAGAAGACGACAGGTGCGGGCAGCTAAGACATAAAGCTCCCCTAAACCGAAAGAGATAATAGCATAGCCTAGAATATGCTTGTTGAATTCAGCTTCTGCGTAACAGCATCTTTCGTGGTTTTGACAGTCGCTCAGACACCGAGATCGACGTTTCTTGAACCAAGCGTAATATATTATGCAAGGGACTAGGAGATCAAAGATTACAATCATAGGAACTCCCAGAGTGATTGAAAGATGATCGCTGAGCTTTGGGTCCTTCTGAGCAAGCTTCCCACACAACGGATGTGGAGCGGATCTTCCTTGTATGTCTGGTAAGGAGTCTTCCATCGGAGCAGTCTTCCTCGTGTGTTGGGCTATCTATGTATGTATGTATTAAAGAAAGGGATGAGAGCAAAATTGATTATTTTCTTGAAGTCGAGCCTTTCTCTTTCTATTTCCCCAAAAGTAAAAGAGACGCCACAAATCTATGACAGCAGGTCAAATCAGACACGACGCACTATTAGTGAGGATTTTCATTCTACAAACAAGGTTTATTTCGCGTCATTGATGAGTGGTTAATGAACCATTCTTCCGAGTTCACCCACTCATAATGTTTGATTTAATCGTTTCCAGTAGCCGAAGCTTCCTATTGGTCCGTCGTATGATCGCAGATAGTATGGCATATGCTAGTTATTACTTAGCATTACTGTAACTCCATAGAAGATTATAATACATGCCACGAGCTTTCCACATCGTCCGCAGGCCATGTGTTACGGACAAGCTACTCACCAATTAATTGCGGTCCCGCAACTAACGTATTCGGCATGCGAGCTGGCCGGGTAAGCGAGCTGGCCACCCGCCCAGAAACACATCATTTAATTAGACCGTCTTTATTCAACCACCCACCATGCCACTAATTCGCACTCAAAGCTCTCAAAAACGTACTGAGCAAGAGGGTAGGACCTTATTAGCTATGAAGCTATTCAGAAATTCAACATTGTCAATGACAGCGGTGAACGAATATAGAAACCTATGCAGTTCGTTTTCGGCGCTTTAGGTGATACTACTAAGACGCGCCGGGAGCGTAGAGCGGAGGACATAAAAAAGCTCTGCAGCCTTGCGTAAGGAGCTAATGAGAGAATGCACTAATCTCGGTGAAACATCGTCCTATTGTAAACTTTAATAGGTTTCTTGTCCACTCCTATGGATTAATTCTACCCTCGTGTTTCTTACCATCTATTTATTTTGTTACTAAAGGGGAATAGATAGGTGGCCGGCAAGTCGTAATAGTTATATGGTTAAGTATTCTCATTACGATCATCACTATTCCTATACGCTTCTTGGAAATAATCGAGGAGTTCCTCTAATCTAACTTAGCATAGCAAGCAAATAAGTACTTAAGTAACTGTTAACCACTTCGGGATTATAGTCACTTTGCAACTTTCTTTTATTACCCTTAATACGCTCGCTAGCGTAGTTACTGTATCCCTAGCTTCTACCTTACACGTAAGACGCGCTAACCTCGAGACCTTTATCTAGCACGAGAAGTTAACTACCCTTTAAGGTGTCCTTAACAACCTCGGCCCTAATAGTAACCTCTCCCTGGGAGCGGCACTAGGTGTTACTATCGCCGGAAATTCCGAGACAAAACCCCCCTTATATGTTTTTTTTTCCTATTTTAGATACCTAAAGAACGGGTTATAGAGGCTAACATTATTAACTTTATTTTAAATATTGAAATGGGGATGGCACGATGGCAGTCTGACGCAGCAGACGGGTCGATATCCATGGAGACAGCACAACCAACCACTCCCATGTCCAGTACAGACGTAGAGAGCAGTCTCTGTAGGTGCCTATCGCACTAGAAATGAAGCTATATCATGAAAGAAGAATCTGGTGGAAAACTGTAGTCATATTGATGATGGTAGGATGATGCTGGTCTCCAAGAAAAGACTGCATGCAAGCTTCCTAAGGCATTTGCGATACCTCAGGCCACTAATACGCTTCTGTCACGGGTTCCACCACTACACTAGTTAATAGGCTCCATCCTATAAACACTAGAACCCAGGGGTACCTGATTGGAACGAAGCGGAGTATAAAACTAACCCTAAAAATTACGGCAGAGCGCTCCATTTTCTTGGCGAGTCCAGGCTTCACTACCAACACAATTATGACACCAAAGAAGTCCATCGGGGTCGTACTTTTGCTTAATTGCGTGAAGTCGTGGGTAGTTAGATCCCCAGAAAGACCACTGCCAGTTAGGCTCATACGAATTTGCCTGTCCATGTTAACATCTTTGTTTGAAGGAGCGAAATAGAGGAAGCGAAGGATTATCTTACCTCGTTGACATAGGCACCAGTATCAGGCGCCAATTGACGCAATGCATATCCTCGTTTAAAGGTCATGTCATGGATGGCTTTCTCCCTCAGATCATCTGGGAGTGTGTCATCCCATGTTTGCGTTATGATGATATGGACGCCTGACTCTCGCCAGGCCGGGTTTAGAGCATTGTGAACAGCAATTCTGCTCGCTGTCATGGTGCCGGAGACAGATGGATTGGAGACTCCTCTCTGGATGCTATATTAGCTCATTCTAGACTTTCGTAATATTCAAAGAAACGTTATACATACCCCTGAGAGGGAATCCGGATCCATAATTGACTCCAGAGTCCTTGCAAGTAATTGGGTGTCTTTCATTGCTCGCCTGGGGATGAATCGTGATGCCCGGGTACTATGCGCTGCTCCTGTGCTCCCGTAGAGCGGTATATTCTTCACAAGGTCGTACCAAGACGGTGTCCATTGTGCAGTAAACTGGGAGCTGACTGTCGTATTTGCTGCTCTCAGTATTTCCTGCATAGGCATCAAAAGTGTGTCTGATGACTTGTTCCCTCCATTATACTGCATCAAAGCGACACTAAATGAGATTGGGGAGCTAGACAAGGTATAATACCCATGGATTCCAGCAGCCTGTAAGCGGGGGAACTCGCTATGCATCTGTGCAACGAGGCTATACCATTCCTTCGTGGTTGTGTGGTTCTGAGGGGACACATTGATACCCATCAATAAAGTTGATGGCATCTTGTATGCTTTGACCGTGATACTGATGATGATACCAAACGTACCTCCACCCCCACCACGAATCGCCCAAAAGAGATCCTCATTTTGGCACGCATTCACTTTTAGGACGTCAAAGGTCGGTGTCACAACCACAGCCTCAATGATGTTATCGGCTCCCATACCATACACACCAGTTGCAAGACCATGGCCACCACCGGTAGCCCATCCAACGACTCCAACATCCTATAAACGTCATTAAGATCCTGCTATGTCAAAAGTAAGAAAGGAGAAAACAGAGCTTCACACACATTATTTTCACCGCCAACAGCAATAGCATTGTGCTTTGCCATCGCTGCAAACAACTCGCCGTCTTGCACACCAGCACCCAGAGTGGCCGCCATGCCTGTCTGGTTGCTCAAACAAGTCCGCGGAGTGAATCTTTCATGATACTGAATGTTCTTCATGTTATGTGTCCAGATTCTGTCTGTATTAGCCAGGTTTCTTTACCTTAAAGACGATTAGGTACATACGAAAGACTTCCCGGGTTGATGCTATATGTTTAGATTAGTCACTTAATCTTGACCAGCCTTAGATCGATCTGGGTGTAACACTAACCTTCTCTCGCCACTATGTCCTGTGTTCTTGATATTGAGCCGCAAGTTCCATTTCTTGGCAAAAGCAACTGCGTGTTGCACATCTTCGGCCCCTGTCGCATTGACAACATATGGAGGGTAATTGCCCAGCGAACATCCTTGCTTCCCGGCATTCGGGTTGCCCGAGATGCTGGTGCCATTAGGGAAGATAGGAGTGCAGGCATTATCTAGAGAAGGGTCTCCAACACTCGCGGGGTCTGCTGAATGAAATGGCCAAGTAGTCCAGTTGGATAAAACAGATTGACAAGCCTCAGGGTTGAAACCAGGTTCAGAACGGTAACAAACAGATGCCACAGGCAATGTCTTTATCAGACGACCCGAGATAGTGTTGTTGAGTGACGTCCATTCCGAAGTTGAAGGCCAACATGGCATGGAAGGGATCTTTAGTTGATCAGAACAAGTACTGGGAGCAAGATTTGGCGATAACTAACACATTTACAGTCAGTCGCGGCACCAACGCCACGTCCCAGAAGACATCCCAAAAGTAAGAATTTGAGTCGCATGACTGCAGGGGTGAAAATCGTAATCTGTATATTTCTCAATGGCGAAGGCAGGTTGGCAGCCTTATATACTTCGCTTTCTCATCGGATTTCCATTTAAGCGGAGCGGAGTCTCCAGTCTCAGGGGTCTATTACCAAGCCCAAATTCCTACACATAGAATTCGAACCCATAATCCTCGTTTTGCCGTGATGTCAGATCTCAATCTCTCATTCATCGATCTACGCAACATGGTGGGATTTTCTAACCCAATCTGGCAATTTTGTCGTATTCGCGACAGGTCAGAACCATAAACGGACCAGCTTGGCATTTGAAAAGATATTTATATACTTAGCCCGGACGATTCTGGTTCCATTTTCAGGAGTCTAGCGTATCGCATAGTTTTCGTTTCTTCAATCTTTCGCTTTTTGCTCACTTATTATAATCGATTTCGTCGAATCTTTCCTCGCGGAATTCGGGTTAATCGCGCGATATTGATCACGACTGCGAATAACTTGATATCGATGACGCCATTCCTTGTTCGAGGACTAATTCCGCTCAATGGGCGTAAGTCGCACACGAAGTCTCGGAATGGCTGTGTCGTATGTAAAGGTCGACGGATCAAGGTGCGCATTCCTTGTCTAGTCTCTGCTATGAACAAATGCACACAGGGGCAGAAAGCACCCATAGGATCACCAATGCTGATCAAGATATTAGTGTGATGAAACCAGGCCAAGTTGTCGAAACTGCATACGCTTCTCGGTGGATTGCCATTACTTACATGGTTCTCCAACTGGCTCTCAACTCCCGCCCACCATCTCTAGTAAGCCCAATGAGATATCGAACTCACCATCAATCCGGTTACGGTCCAAGAAGGCGTCTGGAAGACCGCGAAAGGTCTGGCGCTCTTCATTGCACTCATTACGACAACCAGACCATGGTTCTACGATCCAAGCAGAATCGGATAGTACCTCTCTCAACTTGACTCATCTCGAACTCCTTCATCACTATTCAACCTCAACGTGCAACACCTTCTCAGATGAACCATCTGCAAGACTTATGTTCCGTGTTCAGGTTCCGCAGATGGGCATCGAGCAACCATTTCTTATGCACTTGCTTTTAGCATTGGCAAGTCGGCACATTCAATTTCTGACCTCGGAAGAGAACAAGAGCACTCACTATGCTGATGCCGCCGAGCAGCATTTTGCTATCGCTCTGCCACAGGTGACACAAGCTTTAACTCGTCTGGACCATCAGAATTGTCGAGTCTTCCACATCTCTTCGCTTCTCATATGTTGGTATATGTTATCAAGAGGCCCTAGTCCAGGGGAATACCTGGTTTTTAGCGATCATGGTCCACCGATGTGGCTGCCTCTGCTTCGTGGCGTGCGCACACTCGGGGAAACAGAAGGATTTGAGGGGGTTTTCAATAACACTGCTTTATCAAAAAGTGCAGATAAGTTTCCAAATGCTGATGCACCGACAGCGGTCAGGTTAAATCTGCCAAGAATAAGTTGGCAGAAGCGCTTTCAGGAATTGGGGGGATTGATTTCCGCAACCGCGCCGACAGATTCTGTCGAGATCTACCTGGTTGCGCATGATAGACTAGCCCGGAACTATGAGGCAACCTACGGCGACGATGAAAACAGATCCTACAATGGCAATGCTATCCACCAGATGATCTTTCAATGGCTATATCTCATGGACGATGAATTTGTGGACCGAATGCAACAAAAGAAACCTCACGCGCTTCTCATTGTGGCAAACTTTGCCTTGCTTATCAACCTTTATGATTTGTACAATTGTTGGTTTCTTCGTGGTTGGGCTACACATATTCTGTGGGGGATTTATCATTCACTGGAGGATGATTATCGAGTCTGGATGCAGTGGCCCATGGAAGCGGCCGGTATTGAGTGGAATCCTTTTGTCTATGAGAAGCGGTGATCATGGAGAGGTTACGGCGTAAATATTTCGGGTGTCTAAAAGGGCCACCTTGCCAATTAATGCGGTTGAGTTTGGCTTTCTGTAGGCATGTGCAATATGTAACATTTAATGATTAGTTCATACGGTAACTCAACAAGATCATATATTAAGGGCGATGCTAAAAGGATCCCCTCTTCGGACCCCCTCTCCACCTGCCTAAGCCTAATTAGAGAAGGCGTAGTATGTGTATTTCACGGTGTCTTTTTTTAATACAGTGACAGCAAATGTTTTAACACTATTAGACAGACCGTTTTTGAGACCGTTTTTTAGACCATTTTTTAGACCGCTTTTTAGACCCCCTATCGTAAACCGAAGAGTAAGTCTATATCATCTTACTTTGTAAACATTTTTGCTTTAGTGAGTGCTTTTTATAGAAGATAAGATTCCACTGTCACGGCGTGGCATCTAGGGTGCGCACGCGTACAATTGTGCGTACTAAGTAGTATATGTATCGGTCCTGGGCATGTCAGCCGTCAGGCTGATATAGTGGTCTTTTTGGCCTAGTTAGTATACGTGTATTAAGCTGTGTGCAAGTCTTCACACACCCTACGAGGCCTATTGTCTCCCTCTACGCGCTTTTGTTCATTTTTACTAAGGAAATACACTATGAAATACACATACTAAGCCTTCCCTAATTAGGCTTAGACAGGTGGAGAGGGGGTTCCGAATATCAACAAGAGGGAGTCCTTTTAACGTTGCCCTATATTAATGAAGCAATTTCGAAATGTTTAATGACTACTTGAAAAGCCCGGAGGCAGCCAAATAAGAAACACTCACTCCACCGTGAAATCGCTGTCTGATTCAGGCATCTTAAGTGACACATACTATTACTCTATTCTGAAGGCGATGTTTGCGTTTAGGACTCTAGTGCCTAGAATGTGGGTAAATGGAGGTTTACATCAACCAATCGCTTGATTTTCGTTCCGCAATTATGGAGCGCAGTACGTGCTAATTGTGGTTGATCCCAAATAATAGTTAACATGCTCATGTTAGATGTTTGATGTCAAGCTGGGTTCCTAAAATATCTTAGCACCCCCTAAGTTAAGAGTATGCAATTGACTGAGATAAAAGCCACACTCCGGCAAAGTCTCTCCCTGAGCGTTGAGTACCCTTTCTCCTTGTCGTTTGGTATTGAACAATACTCAACAGATTCCGAAAGATCTATCCCTTAAGATCTGGTTTGCTTTCGGCGCTGAAAGCACAAAATGGTTTATACACACATTGTGACGCGTGGTACAGCAGACTTCGACCTATATCCGTACAACCCCTCTGCCACCGCTGGATGGATTTTTGTTGCTCTATTCGGCATCTGCGCAGCTTTACACCTCTTCTATATGATCAAGCTCCGAGCTTGGTTTTTCATCCCGTTTGTCCTCGGCTGCATTGGTACGTCATTCATCGAGCCGGAATCATCAGTTGAACCTCTTCATGACTAATTCGCAACATAACAGGCGAGCTTTTTGGGTATTACGGCCGCGCATGGTCCCACGACAATATTCGAGACGGCACTCCCTATCTGATACAAATGATGCTCATTCTTGGATCAGCTCCATTGCTAGCAGCCAGTATATACATGACACTCGGCCGCTACATCCGCGCCCTCGACGCCGAACACCATGCGATAATCCGTACTCGATGGCTCACAAAGATTTACGTTGCGATCGACGTTATCAGTTTCGTCTGTCAGATCATGGGATCTGCCGCCCAGGCAAGCGGAGATTCCGATGGCATGCAAAAGGGGATTCATTTAGTCCTCGGTGGTCTTGCATTTCAACTGGTTGCATTTGTATGTTTCATTGCTATGAGTGCAATTTATTAGGTTCGACTCAACAATTCTCCCAGTGAGATCTCGGCAAGGTTCTCTGTGAATTGGAAGAAGTACATGTGGGCCCTTTACTGTGTTAGTGTGCTTGTTTTCATTCGCAGCTTGTACCGATTTGTCGAGTTTGCGGCAGGAGCTGGTACAATAATGGTGACTGGAGAGGAGTGTCTTTATGTTTTCGATGCATCTCTGCTGTTTTTGGTTGCTGTCTGTCTAGCACTCGTTCACCCCGGAAATCTCATTAAATCCGTCGGTGTAAAGCAAGCTGAAAGACTGACCGGAGATGCGGAATCTTACATCCCATTGAATGGACGCGAATCATGAAACTGCTCTGGTTATTTAGGCGCTGGGTTCACAGGTGGGCGGCTCACTACTGAGTAATATGTACATACTACGAAAGAATTTGGGGAAGAGAGTCGTGTCAAGAGTATTTGGGCCTAGGGCTGACAGGTGAGCCTGGTGTCTTTTATCTCGGTATAGCTTAGTGAATGACTGCATCGGGATGGTTAGGTTATACAGCAAAAAAAAAACATGCGATGTTTTAGCGAGGAATTATAAGAAGAAAGATTTCTTTCGCGCTTAGCTAGGAGAATTGACTAGCAATTGTCTTTATACGGAAGAGTAATGTGTCCTCTCGGATCGAAGACTCATTCTATAGAGGATGGATTTTCGCTAATTGACATTAGAATTAGCGGGAGCTTCTTCATTCAGTTGAAGTATAGAGAGTTTCCTTTTCCGGGAAAGATCCGCAAACTAACTGCAGAAAATGCGCGCTAGTTAGATAGCCACCATTGCGATTATCACCTGCCGCGTTTTCCCCTTTCTCTCTCTCTCTCTCCCTCTTGTAGATATTGTCCCATCAAACAAGGTGCCGGATGGGACCACGCTCCGACGAGCGCTTGTACAGTGGTTTGATGGAACTGGTAATACCTTCTCGATGGAGGTGAGACGAACATCCTGAAGATTTTTTGGATGCTCGATCGACATCACGACGAGCAACACAACGGAGATCGACAGACTGAAGTCATCAAGGTATTGACTCCGAAGCTGTGCTCTTGATACTCTTACATGACGTTGTTCTCGCCCTCTGCTAATCGCACCTCCGCACCCCGCACGCGTGAAGTAATGCGGAGACGGTTGATCAGACGGAACCGGTTATCTAGGTATCTGGCCGGGCTAATTAGGCTGTCAATCTATCCTCATAGGTGACTTCACTGTGATGCAAAACATTGATTCTAGCAGGATCTGACTCGGCAGTGCTTTCGGCCTATGATATTTTGTTAGTCTGAACCGAAGGACAATAGGAAGGTTCTAAACTATACGATCTGTGAGGCTGAATTAACCGAGAGTACAGAATTCCTGATCGTGGAAAAGTGTGATGCATCACATCAAGGCAACAAACATACACATGTAATGTTAACTGATAATATGAGTCATGTAAAAATAGAAACTGAAATGCAGAAATAAAAAACACGTGTAAACCTCGGGAACCAACCTTGGTAGTGTATGATTGACCAGAGATGCTCCATTGCTCTTAGAGTAGGATCTGCCCGAGGTGCATACTGTACACGTACATGTACAATTAAGTTTAACTTAACGTTGTTAATGCAAAGGTGACTATATATCCATAGGCCTCTTACACTCCAGGGCCGAGTTAATCCCGCGCAGATGAAATGTACCCACAAATGCAAGCCAGTATTTCCCAAGTTACTCCGAACTTACCGAGGGACCTAGCGAAGGGCGGTGTGCTAGTTGGACGCTAAGTTGCCTAATTGCTTCCTAATGGCTTCTGCCGCGTTTCTAGCGCCAAAGCCAAGACTTTTCGCCTCCAACTGAAACTTAGGCACTTCGTTCTGGTGTACATTTGGTTTCATGGTAGTCTGCTTGCACGGTTTGACATTGAATTCCGATATTTTACAGGGTGATCACCGTATCCCCAATTATAGGGGCGATATATCCAACATTATGGGAGTCTTCTACACTCTATAGGTGGTTGCAATCCCGCCACCGGGATCTCCTATCGACCACACGCCCCCCTTGCAGATGACCCCGGATTTTACAGCGGATCTGAGTTCTTCACGATCTCGATATATCTACAGTGTACTCTGTGTACTCTGTATAGCTGCTACAGTATAGCCGTAGCCCGGCCGGAATGGGAGCAAGAGCCGATATTAGGAGGGACTCTCCACTGAGGCGACAGAGGAGTATAGTACTCCGTCATAGGAATGAATATCCTCCCCTATTTGGATGTCACACCATCCACCTCCTCGGATATGCTATGCCTCTCTGACTCGTCTATCGTTCAGGAAATGATACCCCCATCATCATCGACTGTCTTAGTCACATACTAGTCGTTTCCGGTAATTTATGACGTTGCCATCCGACTGCAAGCGGTGTAGCCATGTCTATAGTTATGTGCCATTGTCATTCCTCGATAGATCCGATCGTAAGTTCGCGCTATTTGCTTCAAGATCAGCTAAATCTGCAATTATAAAACTAACCCCTGGGGTCAAGATCTGTAGTGTAGGTCACGTGCGTATTACCGTAACGGCGCCTGTCCCAAACCGGAAGGGGTTGCCATCTCATACCCCCATCTCATACCCCCATCTTCCATTGCCCGGGATCTGCTGTTTCTCATCTTCCCCTTGGTCTCTCGTTCTATAACTCTCTTATTCTGTTCTGTTCTGTGTTGAAGACTCGATTACTTTCTGCCAGAGCGGGTCTTCATCCGAGTGGACTCCTGTGAACCCGCCCAAATACCGCCGCCCATCCACTCAGTCCACTCATCGAGGGGCACCTGTCTCAAAGTCGCATTCATAACTTCTTTTCCTCTGGGAATCGCGCTTCAAGCGAAAGAAACCCTGTCACTCTTAGAAACCCCTTGGTTTAGCGTGACACCGCGCAGGCCGGACAGGGAACCAGGATATCCATTCGTCAGACCTCGGAAATCTCATCGGATTGAATTTCTCCGGCACTTTTTCTTTAACCATAACAGCTGTTCATCATGACGGGCGCCGCTCCTATTGATATTTCCACCCGCCAGTCGACCTCGGTGTCGCCCCCCGGCCAACAAGCGTCCAACCTGACCTCGGCCCTACAGAGGGCGGGTACGGGTGATCGCACCGGGAGCTTCTCGCATCATGCCGGCGGAGGACTCGGAGTATTTAAAGCGCCACCGCCGCGCAAAGACTCGATCGGCGCCGCCACGGCACAATGGGGGAACGGGACGAAACCTATCTCCATGTCGGGATCTGCCCGCGATAAAGGTCGTCGGGAGTCCCTCGCAGGAAGCTTGGTGGGTGGCATGAGCTGGGGTGGTGTGTCCGTCGGGAGCTGGATACGTGATGAGTGAGTGCGCCCTAGCCGGAGCCGAAGCCGCGGAGAATGCCCCTCGTGTGCTGCTGCTTGTTGCACTGCAGAACTGACCAAGGAAATTTTACCGTGCAGCATCATTATGACTGGCACCTCGCCATTTACTTTCCAGTCGCCCTCTTTCCACTCCTCATCGTATCTCCCGAAGCTGGAAGCGAACTTTATGAAAGACTTTTCGTGCTGCGGTGTGACGTTACCGACGCTCCATGACCTATTACAACATTACGAAGAAGCCCATGCGACCAAGTCGCCCAACCAAGGCCACCGACCGAGCCAGGGTGAGAATCGAGCTGCCTTGGCCGCTGCGGCAATTGCACAGCAACAGAACCAACAGCATGGCAATCAAGGACGTGGCCTACAGCCCGATCGGACCCTGGACATGCAGCGCAAGTTGGGCCAGAACCCATCGCCATTACAGCATGCCGATCTAGACACAATCGATGATATGGAGATGGACGACGCCTTGGGTGACGGGGATGCTTCTACATCCCAGCTCTTCTCCCCTCAACTACATGACGGTGGCCAGGGCGGATTTGGCAACTCAAATCAGGGCTCGCAATTAAATCTGAATATGCTTCCAAGCCACCAAGCATTCAGCACCCCTTCGCAACCCGGCACTCCGATCGGATCTGGACGACCTCTTTCTCTGCAGAACAACCCAACGGTCTCTTCCGTCAACACCCCAACGTTGATGGCCAACCCGCTCCAGAATTCACAATTCCGCAATACTCCAGATTCTTCTGGGCCAGGAACCCCGGCCGAGATTGATGAGAGCATGATGGGTGGGTTCGGTGATCTCAGCATGCAAAATAACACCATGGGCCAGAATCAGAACCAGTTTGCACGGTTCAATGGGAACAATAATGATATGGTCGATCTCTGTATCGATGAACCGGCCAAGCGACTCTTCAGCCCCAGCGGTGGCTTAGGTTCGCCCAATGCGCACTTTAAGCTCAGCGGAGCTCAATACGGTCCCAACAGCGATATTGCACGACGGATCCGTGAACAGCAACTGCTGGCTGGGGTTCCCGACACTACCACGATACTCCCTAACGAAGAGCCTAAGCCATTCCGGTGTCCCGTCATCGGTTGCGAGAAAGCTTACAAGAACCAAAACGGTCTCAAGTATCACAAAGCTGTAAGTGTGACTTGAACTTTATCTGATTTTGACTCCTCTCTGACCTTCTATCTCTTTTAGCACGGTCATAACAACCAGCAACTTCATGATAACGCTGATGGCACCTTCTCAATTGTCAACCCAGAAACATCCGCACCATACCCAGGTACCCTGGGCATGGAGAAAGAAAAGCCATATCGCTGCGAGGTTTGTGGCAAGCGGTATAAGAACTTGAACGGACTCAAATATCACAAGTCACACTCACCACCCTGCAACCCGGATTTCCAGCTTGGAGGTCGCAACATGGCCCTAGGTGGCGGAGTCATGCAGGGGCAGAACATCAACGTTGCTGGAGCTGGCCTCCCCGGGATTGGCGAAGAAGGCCTTCTGTGAACAAATGAACACATAAACAAATATGTTTACATAATTCCCAGATAATTGACGCGAACGATTTCGACGGCTTTCTCTCGGGGGTCACAGCACTCCTGCACACACACGATGTCATGACTTTGAATTGGTTCCGGTGACTTTGGAGTTCTCTTTGCGATTCTCTCTTCTCTTTTTGAAATTGCTGCCATGGTATTCCACGGGATTGTTTTGCTTTTCGTCCCACCTGTTCGGGTATATTCTACTGGCATGATCTTTTTGCTTCGATATTCCTCATGCCATTTCCAGGTCTTATCTATATGGCCTGGTAATAGAGCTACCCTGAGCGATCAAACCACACCCAGCAAAAGTCTCTCTAGAAGAAAACTGAACTGCTGGCTTGGCTGATATTTTCTTCTGCTCTCGTCCTTCATATGGTATTCGCGCTTTCACGTAAGCCGAATCAAGGAATGGGATATCAAATCCATTCCCGGTCTACCATTGTTATGCGTTTATGCAAGGGTTGGCTTTCTGCTTTGTTTATGCGATTCACGCGTTCATGTTTCTGTTCACTCACCGTTTCCGCTCATGGTCCTGTGCCTCTCAGAAGAGCATCGACAACTGAGTCCGACTCACGTCCTACCTCGAGCACCTCGGAACAAACAAAAAAACTATTTGGCTTGGTTGGCTGGGTTATGATGGGAAACAATCACTCAAGAGGTTCTAAAGGGAGTCCATGATCATGGTCATGATCGTGATCACATGGCACTGTTTTCCTTAATGAACTCACCTTGCTCCTTTACACAGTCAGTGCTCGCTTTTCTTCCCTGCCTTGGTTCGGGATTGGAACTGGAAATGGAAATGGAATGGAAATCTTCAAAAAAGTGTGGTTTCTGGCGTCGGATATTTGTAGATATGGATTTTTGATACACTTTGGCTTCTCTATCTACTGTGATTTATCTTTCTTGCGATGTGTTTCGCTATTCATGCTTTATCATTTTTATTCTCTACTCGTTTATATATTTATGGTTTTGGGGTGCAGATCTAGTAGATTGATGTCGTAGGGCTGGCTAATATGGAGATATATATCAGGACCTCAACCCTATTTATTCTACAACAACCCAGTAGTCTTTATCGACGTATGATTGATTTGTTCTTCAAATATTTTATTGAACCCAGCAAGGTTGCCTTTCAATCTAGTACACAAGGTATGGGCAAAAAAAAAAGAGATAAAAAAAAAAGCAAAAACCCATCCTTAAGTGTAAGCGCCATAAGCCGTTGAAAGTTGAATAGAAACCCGCAAATTCAAAGCCCGGTAGGTGATGTCGGGAGCTGGGTCAGAACAGAGGTGGTAGAATCATGAGAGAATTCGCTTGCACAACCCATTTCGAGGCGTGACTGAGAGGACATGGAGATTTGTTTTCGTGTCATGAGAGCACATAATAAGAGATAAGAAAAGGCATGGTACAGAAAGGGAAATGAGGTCGTCAATAGTATGGAAAATGTGATGGAAGATGATCGCATGGCCTTGTCAAACTACCACTCGAACTCGCCTTGGCCCTTGTGGAAGACATATCTACTACAGTCAGTATATATATATAAATAGGATGAGATAACTTACTCCTTGCCACCAGTGGTTAGGATACCGTCCTTCAAGGTGCACTTCCACTTGTTCTTCACGCGCTGGACCTTGTCGTATGTGCAAAGCATGACCTGGCCTTCTGACTCATCTTGGTCGTGGTCATCGGCAACAAGGTCATCGGGATCATCCAGGTCTGAGTTGATTGCGTCCTCATCTTCTTCCTTAACTTCCCCGTCAGCACCATCATACTGGCCGTGCAGCTGAGTAACAGATGAGGATGACCCCGAAGCTTCGTTGAGAGGCGCAGTAAGAGCCTCTCGGTAAGCTATCTTGGCCGAAGACTCATGCTCATCCAGGGGCCGTAGGAGACCGCCTCCTTCGAACTGGCTCATGCGCTGCTTGAGGTGCTCGCGCAGGAGGCGATCACCCTCTCCATCTGCGGCAGCTGCCCGGCGACGAGCTACCTCTGCCTTCCAGTCGGTAAGAGAATCATCACCAGCACCATCGGTCTGCCCGGGACCCATGGGTGGGTAGCCGTGTTCAGTCTTAATTGGTGGCATCTGTCCGTGGGCAGCGGGGTGCATCTGAGGATACCCTTGTCCAGCCTGAGCTTGAGCCTGCATTTGGCTAACGGAGTTCGCAGCAGCAGTACCGTACTTCTGCTGAAGATGGCTTGCAGCACGGTCGCGAGCCGACTGAGGGTTGTTCATATGCGGGGGCATTTGGGGGTTCATGTGCGGCATGGACTGGCCATTTGAGCCTGGCTCAGTCTTGATACGAGGAGCAGTCATATGGGTTGGCATTTGGACAGGCATTGGAGCCGATTGGGGCATTGAAACAGGTGCAGGGACATATTGAGGCTGAGGTGGTCGAGGAGCATTGGAGGGAACAGTGGCCGATGGAGGAAGGACGTTCTGAGTAGGCTGTGGCGGGGCCGGATCCCAGGGGAAATGAGCGACATTGACAGAGGAGAGCTTCTTTTGCCAGGCCTATACAATGAATATTAGTATAGACACCAGTTAATGTCGCGATGGACGAATGAGATCAATGGGGAAGTCTTGGCGGTCTAAAAGCGCCTAAGCGGGTAACAGCGGCACATATAAAGGGGGGAACTCATAAGTCGGTGATCCCCCATAAGCACCGCCTCCCGCACCTCTTCGGCCTCCCCCGCTTTTGGCCGACCCCCAAGACTGTCCACTTCAGAACAGGAAGGGCATAGAGATATATGAAATGGAATAGTACTAACGTCACGCAGGTCATGCAGAGTCTGTTGGTCGACACCGCTTTCTTCAAAGTCGACCTGGGAGGCATCACAGACCTCCTGGATCACCTTCTCGAACACCGCACCCTATGAGACACACGTCAGCTCTTATTCAACTCAAAAGCTCTCTCCACAACATCAAAGTTGACAAGGTTTGTATTTCAATAAAGGTTGTGAATGTGACCGAGGATACACTGGGTGTTCGCCAGGCTGGAAACTCACCACTTGCTGGTTGGACATGGTTGCGGAGCAAGGGCAGGACGGGAAGCTGGCGGATGACTGATCGGAGAGGACTGAAGGTGGCAGAAGCTCAAGAGGATCTCTGGCGAGGTGTAGTGGGTATCAATAGCTCGACCGGACCGTAAAGCTTGCCGTCGCAACAGTGAAGTTGCCGAAGTGCTGGTCGATCACACCTAGAAATGACGCAATCTCAAGTGATCTCGAAGTTTGCAGTTCTCACGAGAAAGAAAGAAAGAAACAATGACTTCAGAGATGCGTAACGAGAGTGCAAATGTCACAAAAGCGATATGGTGAGTTTGCCGATGGGTTGGCAGAGGTGAAAGTCACGGCTCTGCGGTCGAAATCCCACTGTATCCCGCAAGATTAGTCATCAGATGTCCGCCCGCTCTATCAAGAAGAAATAATATTGATAGATCAGATTCAATTTTGTTCATAGAAGAGTAAAAAGTAAAATAAAGAATTAAAAGAAGCTGTAAGAATGGTATTTGTGCAACCAGCTTACGGCAAAATAGATACAAGAACACCAAACACCAAATCCTAGCCAGATATGAACCATTACACCAAATTAATGTCCCAGCCCATCAATGCTTTAGGTTATGAACCGGGGGTATCGAGCAGTAAAAGAAAAGAAAAGCAGCAGACGCTTAGCGGATGGTCATAGACTTGGTCATTTGGGCCTTGCTGCCCACACCGCCCTCACGAGCACTGGAGGCAGTGGTGCCGGCCTTACGCTCGAAGATCTTCCAGAACTTGAGGCTCTCGTCAGCGGCGGTGGTGGCCAGCATCTGACCGTCAGGGCTGATAGCGCTGTGGAGTACACGAGTCTCGTGAGCGGGGATCTCAACGTTGCGGACCAGAGTAGGATAGCTCCAGATGCTGAGAGAGTTGTCGGGGAAGCCACTGGAGCTGACGATCTCGCGGTAATGGTTGCTCCAGCGCAGGGACGTGACCTGGGAGCCAGTGTCGATGCTGTTGGTACGAGCACCAGTAGTGGTGTTCCAGAAGTGAATGTGACGATCGTAAGAACCACCGCCAGTGGCGAGAAGGTTTGATTGCCAGGGACACCAGCTGAGAGCCTTGACAGCAGCACGGTGGTTGGTCTTGGTGAACTTGGGAGCGCTCAGGGAACGGGCATCCCAGATGTTGACGAGGTTATCGTTTCCACCAGTGGCGAGCTGAGCGCCGTCGGCGCGCCACTCGAGACCACAGACCTCAGAGGTGTGAGAGACAAGCTCAGCGACCTTGTGGTCAGCGATGCGGACATCGTGGTTGTAGACGAGGCCACTACGAGCTCCAGTGGACAGGGTGTGCTTGTTCCAGCCCATGACACCAACACGGGAGTCGTGGCCGTACATGCTGCGAAGCTTGGTACCCTCCTCAACATCCCAGATCTGAACTTCACCAGTGCCCAAGCCAACACCAACGTAAGCACCATCACCACTCCACTTCACGCTGCTGATGTAAGTGTCGGGGGAGCTTTCCAAAAGACAGTTCACGGAGCCAGACTCAGCAGACCAAACATAGACATTGCGCTCGAGACCAATGGCGACCTGGTTACCAGAGCTCCAGTCGAGCAAGTTGAGGTAGTAGTCATCCAAAAGGCCAGGGGCATCGAGAACCCGCTCGGGGGCAGTTTGGACACGGCGGCGGAACTGGGCAGCGTTCGACTTGGCAGGACGAAGAGGACGGTTGTATTGAGCACGAAGATCAATAGGCTTCGACGACTCGGGGGGAGGAGGCTTGAAGGCCAGGATGCGAGTGTTCTGGCTCACACCGCAGGCATCAGCAAGCGATGACTTGTAGGCAACGGCATCGGGAGCCGGGCGAGTGTACGTGGAGGGCTCATTGTCTTCAAGACCCAAGTTCTCAAGAGCAGCTGTCAGGTCATCATCGGATCCACGGGCACCCATATCAAAAGCACTAGCAGCCGTAGCCAGAACTGATGATCCACCGCTACCGCTCTTGGGGCGCTGGCCCTCTTCGGGCTTTGCAGCACCACTTGTAGCCAGACCTTCACTGGCGGTCCGGTTTGGGATGAAACGGTCAGCAGCGTTGTGAGAAATGCGCACAGTTGTCTTGCTGGCCCGAGAACGCGTGGGGATCTCCCGACGAGGGCGTTCTTTTGATGAAGGAGATGAAGTTGATGCGACACTACCGCCGGTCAACGTCCAGTCGGACACACCGAGCTCGAGGTGCTTTGGCGACTTGCGAATGCGAGCAATGTTTGACTTGGGAGATTCACGGTATGTGGTACGGCTTGACTTCTGGACGGAGGACTTGGTGAAGTGTGCAGAGAGGTTGCCGCCGTAGACGGACTTGGTTTGGCCACGGCCAGCGTCGGCCTTTTGAGGAGGAGTGAAAGGTGACGAGGTACCGCTGGCCAGGTGGTTAGGCGAAGGGGTCAGAGGGATACGACCGCCAGCAGTCTTGGAGGAAAACAGCCCATGGTGGCTCTTCACCGGAGTGGACACTGTGACAGAAGCCATAGTGATATAGGAAGAAAATGCAATGGGGACCAGTCCCAATAGAAGATGCAAATACGAAATGCAGTAGAGGAGTAGTAAATAGGGAAGAGAAATGAGGAATTTCGATGGTGGAGAGAGAAGAGAAGGGGAGAAGTACAAGTAGCTCATACTTCCTTTTGTTTTCCTCGTTGGGTTGGCTCAGCAACGGTCGAGTCCACCTGACATTCCGCTTTGGCAGTATCGGCTGACTAAAGATCGCCCAGGTGACGCCTTCCCCTTTTGGGACATGACATCGGCGTTTTGTTCTTTTCCAGACAAAGACAAGATTCATGTCAGGTCCGTCTGTTCATTGTTTGCTTATGAGGCAATTGCCACTCGAGGTCTGTGAGCTTCATTTCGCACCTTGACCGCAGACACCTCCCCACGCTCTACAGTCCCACCAAGACCCACTCGCACGACCTCCTCTGGGATCTTCGAGCATCTCTAATCCGATCTCCTGCACTCTGGCACACATGCAGGACGCTTATTTGATGCCTGCCAGTCCGGCACCCCGCCAGACTGATTATCGTCCCAGCATCAAGAAGTCTCGCGGTCATGTCCCCGCCTGTCTGGTAAATGCCT
Source organism: Penicillium arizonense (assembly GCF_001773325.1). NCBI lineage: Eukaryota > Fungi > Ascomycota > Eurotiomycetes > Eurotiales > Aspergillaceae > Penicillium > Penicillium arizonense. The sequence goes on along the minus strand of NW_019173282.1, from coordinate 1,325,566 downwards.
CGGTGACGTATTGCAGCAATGACCGAATCTATGCCTTCGGCGGCTTTGATCAATACACCGATGAAGGTCGGCATTTTTCTTTGCAACACTGAATTGATGCTAATACTTCCCAGTCTACAACCACGTGCTCAAGCTGGACTTGGAGACCCTCGAATGGGAGCTTGTGGACAATTATGGCGATATCCCCGGAGTGCGCATGGGTATGTCTCTTTCCCCATTCGTCCATACACATTTTTAGCATTCTAATACGGTTTCTCGTGGATAGGCCACACTGCATCTTTGTACCAGGGTGATAAGTTGATCGTATTTGGGGGAGAAAACGAACACCGCGAGTATCTCGCTGACGTCGTGATTCTCGATTTGAATACCTTCACCTGGTCAATACCTGAAATCCGTGGCCCCATTCCGCGCGGCAGGGCACGACATGCTGCAGTGATTCATGAGGACAAACTGTTTATTGCAGGTGGACTGACAGGCGAGAAGAACCTCATACTGGACGACTTAACTTATTTGGATCTCCAAACCTGGACCTGGTCTCGAACCTGGAGCTTTACCGCGCGATTTGATCATATCGCTTGGGTTTGGGGAACACGGCTCTGGATTTTCGGTGGATTGGGACCCAATATGGAGCGAACAACCGACATTTGGTGGCTCGACCTCAAAGGATCCCCATCGCTGGCCGGAAACACCAATCTCCAAGGTAGTGTCAATTCCCTGGACTTTCATCTTCCGACTGCTCATTATCCAGACTCCATCCCGAACAGTCCTTCACATCAGATGTCTCCACGATCCTATGCTGCGAACTCAGGAAGTGTGCAGGTTCGCAACCTAGGCCGACGTAAGCCTCTTGCTCCGGGTGCTATCTCATGTCTTCGGTTTAACTCTGGCCCTCATGTCCCCTCCCTTTTCTCTGGAACCCATTTCCAATCGTTTGTATCTGGCGTTCTGCTCGACCTGATCACACCGTCAGAGACCGTCCGGTCTCATGACTGTAACCTGTCCGCCCTGGAGCTCAACTCGCTGCGTTGGCAACGACTGGCTGATGGGCAAGAGATTTTTCGGCCCGGCTACCGATGGCACTACTGCACGGTCAACGAGGCGGGAACAAAGGCATGGCTGCTAGGATGTAGTATTGAGGGCGTGCCAGGGAGTAGTGATGAAAACCAGATGAGTGAAGTCCTCACCATTGACCTGGAGAAGTATGGCTTGTTAGGCAACGGGTTGTCGGCGGATGCTCCCGAGCAAGATGGACCGTGGCCCTCTGATCCAATGGGCTCCCAAGTTTCCGGACTTGGGGCCGATCTTGCCGCTGTCTTCGATCATCCCCCCGAGTCAGGGAGTGGTACTGATTTTGTCATCACTGCAATCCGCGATGATTGGGACTGTGGAAACTCGGACTACATGGGCGACGAGCCGATCGTCTCACCAACTCAAGCCGCACCAACCTTTGTGGAAGTTGACCCATCGACTTCGGATCCCATCCATGTGCATCGAATCTTTCTACAACTACGGTGGCCACATTTCAAGCGGCTGTACTCTGCGCAGATGGCGGAGTACCACACCAAGCGAATGCATATTCCAGAGCCCTACTCAGTTGTACGCGCATTTCTTTACTATTTGTACACAGACAGCATTGCAGGCCATCCAGACTACTGCTCAACTCCTATCGATGTGGCAGGCATGCTTGTTATGGCAAACCTCTACGATATGCCCAAGCTTCGCCTGCTCTGTGTGAACCGGTTGAGCCGCGAGCTTGATGTCCACAATGCAGCTATTGTCTGGGAGCGTGCAGGGCGGACCAATGAACACTGGCTGAAGCGCCGAGCTGAGCAGTTCTGCCAGATCTACTGGGGTCGTGTGGTGCGGACGGATGGTTTCAAGTCCCTGAGCCACCGCAGTCTGATTGAGCTGTGCGAGGTAGTGGACGCCGATGCTAGTATCATCGCAGGGCCTGAGCTGGAAATGGTGAGCGCGTTTGGGGCGCATGGGGATGATTCCAAGAACTCTCAGTTGCGACTTGGCTCGACTGCCGATGAGTCTGAGATGGATGGAGATGACGAAGGAATGGAGATATTATGAGACACGAATGGGGCACGCACGCTTGTCCGGAGTGTGAAATATAGTCAACAGTCAATATCAAAAGTTTTACGGTGAACGGGCCGGCCCAACCGGGTGGAGCCTCCCGACGCTCTCGGCGCGGCGTCTCCTCCGGATCGCGGAGATCATTCCTGTCACGATAAGGAAGCCCTTAACTTGTCTTTCTTTTGTTTCAAATATGAGGCTACATAAATCTTGATGTGCGCTCTACTTTCATTGGCATTCGGCCTACCTTTACACTATGGGATCCGTTGAGCAATCCACTCTGCCCCCGGATTTTGTCTGGGGCTTTGCGACAGCCGCCTACCAAATTGAAGGAGCCGTGAACGAAGATGGTCGCGCTCCTTCGATTTGGGATACGTTCTGCAAGATACCCGGTAAGATCGCTGGCGGTGGATCTGGGGAGGTAGCATGCGACTCGTACCACCGAACACACGAGGACATTGCCTTGTTGAAGGAATGTGGTGCTTCGGCATACCGATTCTCCCTATCATGGTGCGCCCTATCTAAGCCTCTGTCTTTAACTCCGGTCAGCTAATATCGGCTGGACGCCACCATAGGTCCCGCATCATACCCCTCGGCGGTCGGAATGATCCCATCAACAAGAAAGGCTTGGAGTTCTACGTCAAATTCGTGGATGACCTCCACGCTGCGGGAATCACGCCCATGATCACTCTGTTTCACTGGGATCTTCCGGATGCGTTGGACAAACGCTACGGTGGACTTCTGAACAAGGAGGAATTTGTTGCCGACTTCGCAAACTATGCTCGCGTAGTGTTCGAAGCATTCGGATCCAAGGTCAAACAGTGGATTACCTTCAACGAGCCTTGGTGCAGCAGTGTTCTTGGATACAACAATGGTTCCTTCGCCCCGGGCCACACAAGCGATCGCACCAAAAGCCCGGTCGGAGATAGCTCAACCGAGCCGTGGATTGTTGGTCACAGTTTGTTGGTCGCTCATGGAGCTGCGGTGAAGATATACCGAGATGAGTACAAGGAGCGAGACGGCGGCGAGATTGGCATTACACTCAACGGTACACCTCTTCCCACCACAGCCCCTGTCATTGCTGACAATATAATCAAAGGTGACTGGGCCGAGCCCTGGGACCCCGAGAACCCTGCCGACGTCGAAGCCTGTGATCGCAAGATCGAATTCGCCATCTCATGGTTCGCCGACCCAATCTACCATGGCAAGTACCCCGACAGCATGATCAAGCAGCTCGGAGACCGCCTGCCAACCTGGACGACCGAAGACATTGCTCTAGTACACGGTAGCAACGATTTCTATGGTATGAACCACTACTGCGCGAATTATATCCGCGCCAAGACAGGCGAGCCGGAGTTGGACGACGTCGCTGGTAACCTAGAGCTGCTTCTCGAAGACAAGAACGGACAAAGCATCGGGCCCATCACTCAGTCCCCTTGGCTGCGACCGTGTGCGCTGGGATTCCGCAAGCTGCTCAAGTGGCTTAGTGAGCGGTATAGATACCCTAAGATCTACGTTACCGAGAACGGGACCAGTGTCCTCGGAGAGAACGACATGCCGCTGGAAGAGCTTCTCAACGATGAGTTCCGTGTGCAATATTTCAAGGACTACATCGGTGCCATGGCCGATGCTTATACCTACGACGGTGTCAATGTGCGAGCCTACATGGCTTGGAGTCTTATGGAGTATGCCAATCTCCTTATATAATATTGATTGTGGTGTAATGTGATGCTAATATCTATTTTACTTACAGCAACTTTGAGTGGGCCGAAGGCTACGAAACTCGCTTTGGTGTGACTTTTGTCGACTACGAGAATGATCAGAAGAGAATGCCGAAGAAAAGTGCTAAAGCTATTAGCCAGATCTTTGAGCGGTTGATTGAGAAAGCTTGAGATTGACAGGCGAATTCATTTAGGGGCTGTTTGGAATAGCTATGAAACTAGAACGGCAACGAAGGGTTTGAATCTATTTGATGTTTGATTTCTGTTCATTGAACTTCGTAGAGTGCGTGTCTGTCTTCGCGCGGTGCAAGTATTCTGGTCTTATGGGACCAATTGTAGCGACATTTACTGTCATCTTGGATTCTTTGTATAATTTTATATACACGTGGATTCTTGTTGGCACCACATCCTTTTGTTCCACAGTGACATGGAAGCATGTGGTTCGGCCCCAGTCCTCCGATCAAACTTTCATAGGTATACAATCACAATATACCTCCCAAGAGGTGGTAACAGGATCGCGCCGAAGCCTTCTGAGTGTCATGAACAGTTGCTCTGGGCCAGGATTCCACTTCATAACATCGTCCTCGGAGACATCATGCGGAAGGCCATCCCGGAGCCGAAAAACACCAGTGTCACAGATGCGAGCTTCCTCGGGAATAATAAGAGAGAGGGGCATTGTTTCGTCGATGTGATTCCCAGAGAATGGTCCTCGTTGAGACGCAACAATGGCAGCAATTTCAGCAGCAGCATCCCGACCAACTGCCTGGTTCAACACAACACTGTGGCCCTCCTCTACCTGCATGAGGTGCTCAGCCAAAGCAGTAACAGGCGGGCATTTATAAAAGCCTTGCACTGGCGGAGCCCTTCTCAACAATTGCAAGGCTCTTCGACGCAACCCCGGATGCCGACATTTGGTAGCAGCCACAAACAATGGGAGTCCGACACCCATCTCGAAGGTGAATGGTGGTTGCGCGCCATTTGGCTTCTCCGAGGCATCGAGGGTAAGACTGGATTGTTCGACGATTTCCCGGAAGTCGTCTAGATAATCATCATAGACGGTTTCATGTTTTGTCAGGCTTCCCGCAACATATACCGATGCAGCCGCGTGGTATGTGAGTAGGGTTGGCTCGGGATAAATAGGATACTCGAGCGGAATCGGTGATTTGTGACGAATGCTTTGGCAGAGGTCTGTATATGCCTTCTTCCAACGTGCTAGCCGAGCTTGCAATTCTTGTTGCTTGATGAACAGGTCCTGGCTCACACAGACATCACCGCCAAAGGCTTGGAGATGAGCTCCCGCATCTCGCTGGAAGAGGATACACTCTGCTCCCAAGGTGGTTATAGACTGCCGAGCAGATCCAAGTGATGAAAATCCGTCATACTTATTATTTTCAAAAGAGAAGAGCTCACTCGGCTGAGTCCCGGATATCGTGAGAGCAATGGTATTCAGCCGTAAAAACAGTGGGATGATCGTGTTCTCCAGGAGCGCAGCTTTGCTAGCAGAGACCGTCCCATGAAGAGCCTTCAGGCGAAGATCCAATATCAGACTCATGCCCTGTCTGAGGAGTTGTAAAGCCTCTTCCATACGCCCTTGAATGGTCTCCACACAGATGAATAGTACACAGCTGATAAGTGCAATATAGGGATCGGCGCAACCACGCTCAATCTGGGAATGGATGCTTGAAATCGAACGCGAGTACCACACCAGAGCTTCTTTCTGAGATTGCTTCAGCAGATGAGCATCCTTCTGCTTGTCTCTCAAAAAAGTAAAATCCAAGCACTGGTCCGGGTATTCAAACAAAGCACTGATGGCAATGATGGCATCCCACACAGCGGGCTCAGTGCGGCAAATCTGTGGGACAACGCCAGTCCAAAAATCAATGTCCATACCACCGGACAAATACTGGGCAGCATGCTGAAAGTAATACCCGAAAGCACGACGTTCCCGCCGTCCCGAATTCGGCGACGAGGAGAGCGTGTGGCTCGGACTGGGCAAGAGAGAAATCGGCGTCGACGGCGTTGGAGGCGAGGTGCCAATGGCATTATTCTCAAAGTCACATTTCCGGCCTGTACTTGTACACCGGAGACAGCTCGGCTTTTCTTCCCCGCATTTCACTCTTCGGATCCTGTCAAAGTGGTTAATTTGTGTCAGATACAGTTGTAGCAGAACTTACTTGCAGGTTTTACAGCCGGATCGGGACTTGGACGAGCCTATGCGGCCACTGGGTGGTGTTGTCCGATTGATTGCCATTGTCTGGCTCCATCTCAGCTTGAGTGTTGGGTCATGCTGGGTTTGATATCTGACAAGGCTGTGGATTCTTGAGATCCCCACCTTTTCCCTTTGGCGCCTTATAAGTAAGGCACTCGTCTAAAAATAACCACAAGTTAACTACAATTAACTTAAACTACAATTAAACTACATGTACATACAAGTTACAACGTCTAAATCAATTGAGCTTTGTGTTTATTTTGGGAGACTGTGTTGATCTTTCTGTTTTCTATGTTGCCACAAGCCGCTTTTCGCTTGGTCTATTCTTTTTCTTCTCCTTTTGCACATTTTATTCCTTCGACATGTCAAAAGAAAATAGCCCAGAATTTCTGTAGAACAGCACTGACTATGTGAGCCCAGCTTACCCCGATATCTAAGAACACAATAGCAAGCCTCGTCTTCGCTCTTCACTCCGGTCCATACTCCGGTGTTTAGTAAACCCGCTCCGAATATAAGTTCTTCTCCAAATTCAAGTTTCTTCAGTCACTCAACATGGATTTGTCTCATATATTAAACCAGCTTGGGCCAACACCAAAAAGATTCCCAGATTGCTGCCTGGGAATATCCAACACATTGATCACCCACCTGGCTTCAATCCTCCCCCAGAAACCCGATTTCACCATCTCCATCGGCAGCGGATCAGGTCTCCTCGAAGGCGTCATCACATACTCCAATAAACATGTTCCAGTGCAGGGAGTGGAAGTAGGTTCCTCAATCAACCGATATATTGCCGAAGAAGACATGAACGTCGTTGGTGGAGGGTGGGGCCTCTATCCCAGCGCTCAACAGGCCAAGGCGTGGATGTTTGTCTACCCACGCGACCCTAAGCTAATCACCAAATATATTGACTCATATGGTGATCAAGCCGTTGAAATGATTCTGTGGCTTGGGCCGCGGGTAGACTGGCCTGATTATGAACCTTGCTTTTGCAAATCTACATTCTCTGAGTTGAGTGTTTTGGATAACATTGGATTGACGCCTTATGAAACTGCGGTCGTTGCTCGAAGAGCATCTTGATATTGAATATATCTTGGTTTCTAGTACTGGAAGAAAGGGATATGTCTGCATATAGGATGATTCTACGACACTAGGAAAAATAAACTGAAAATGTACATAAACGCCTGCTCATTATGTATCAAAGGAATCCGTATCTATTTAAAGGAAGTGATCTGTTACATTCAAAGGGGCCAATACAATTCCTCAACCCCGGAACTTCAATTTTAGGCAGCAACTGTCCATACGATCCAACAACTCTTCTTGAGGGCGGCGCAGACGGGAGAGAAAAGGGAATACAAAGGAAAAAAGAAAAAGAAGGGATGAGCCGGATTCGGTCCTGGCTCCTCCAGCGCGCGACCTGAGGCTCCCTGAAAGACTCTAGAAGAACCCCAGCGCTGGGTTAGGCTTACAGTTTGTTTGCTCTTTCCATTGAGCCACCATCCCGTTATGTGGGTCTTTTTACCTTTTTCGGGTTAGGCACCCCACTATTTGCCATTTACCGTTAGCATCGGTGGATACTCATCTGATTTGGTCCGTTTATGTTGATTACTGTATATCTAACTTATAGCCTTCTAATTGCCATTCAAAGCGCATACCGGAAATGTTTCGACTCCATATCCGTCATATCTTTGAATCCATCCAAGATAGCCTGTGACGTAACATCGCCCTCACATGTAGCCGTATCGACCGCATCTCTTCGCGCATTCTCCCATCTCATAGACACGTACGCCACAACCGATAGCACAATAATACCTGCATAGCAGATGAGTAGCCCCGCAAGAGCTGAATAATAGCGGGGAGCCTCGCGAGCGAAGAAGATGTTAGCACCAGCGACATTTCCGGCAGCATAGAGCGTGAACCAGAGACCGTTAGCCACTGCACGCTTCGTGTGGCCAGCAACATTTGTGGCAAGAATGTTCCAGCACACAATAACCGGAGCACCAACGATGTACTGTAGCCAGGTGCATCCGACCAGAGTCCAGCGGTGGTCGAGGTCGGTAAACCGGATACCCAGCAGACCAGCGAAAGGAATAAGGGATACGACTGCGAGGACAATACACCGTGAGTCCTTGACGTATGTAGCGACAGTACCGCAGATCGGGACTATCAAAGCTTCAAAAGCACCAGTTGGCAGTTGGAGCAATGTAGCATAGATCCCATTAAACCCGAAGCCTTTAATAAGAGCAGAAGCAAAGTTCGAAACTCCACCGTTAATGACACCACACCCAATACCAATTCCGGCACAGCAGAGGACCTTTACATCATACAGATTCTCCAAAGCCTGTCGAGGCTTGATCTCTCTAGTCTTCACGCCAATCATATTCTCCGCGACACGCTGCACGGCTATCACGCGCTGACGGTGCGAAAGGAAGCGCGCCGAACTAGGCGAATCAGGCATGAGCCAGAGGAAGACACAAGCAGTGACAAAGTTCATCAGTCCAATAGTAAGGAAAATAAGTTGCCAGCTGTGCAGAGACGTATTGTGGGAATGACCCAGGCCAAATCCTAAAAGGGCACCAACCATCGTGGCCATTCCATTAGCACTGAGCCAGATAGCCATGCGCAATGGTTGTTCCGAGCGCTTGTAGAACATAGAAGTCAGATTCATCACTATGACAGTAGATTAGCACTGCCAGACTGTTAGTTTGTAACTGGCACGGGGCCACTTACTACAAGGGCTTACGCCGGCTTCTGCCATGCCCAGTAGGAATCTCAACACTAGGATTCCGGCATAGTTTTTCGCACCGATATGCGCGATGACGAGAATGCTCCATATTAGAAGCATGCCGCCCATATACTTTGCGATCGGCAGTCGCTGGATCAATAGGTTGGCCGGTAGAGCCCAGAATAGATAGCCGAAGTTGAAGATTGCAGCGACCCATGAATATCGCTGGCCTTCGAGTCCGAGATCTGGGATGAGGGAATAGGCAGAGGCATAGTTGAGTGATAGTTTGTCTAAATGAGTGTGTCAGAAGAGGAAATCGAGGTCTTCATTTAGTTGCACTTACCAAGAAATTGAATAACGTAGGTAACATAGAGCTAGAGCATTGATTCACGTTAGAAGGGATCAATATAGGCTCGGGGTATTACAGACAATTGGCATAATCCTCCAGTCGAGGATGCGAAGAACTTTGGCACCTTCGGTCTCCAGCTCCTCGGCGGAGAGCTGTTCGGCCTCGAGGAATAGATTGGCGCCAATATCGTGAGTCTCGCCGAGGGCAATATCTTTCTCCACAGTGGGGTAATCCACTTTGGGGTCTTTCTCCATCGTGAAGGATCAATTGGGGTCTGTTGGGTCAAGGTGTGAAGTCGTGAGAATCACATTCCGCATTCCCATGCCGGGCTTTTAAGCCCTGGCAGATGGCCTGGACTTGTGTTATCGCTGCCAAGTAGATAAGCATGAAGCTGCGGAATTGATGATAAACAGTTGATAGGGGATGCTGATCGGTGGGGGAATAGTTGAAGTTGTATGATTGGTTCACATGCAAGCGGACAACACTCCGCGATAAGTATCAAAGCGGTCGATGCGGGAATTCATAGACATACAAACTGAGATAACCTTCACTCTAACATTTACACTTCTTCGGGAAACACTTGAATAGATCCCCCAAACATAATATCCTCAACCATCCCCAAGACCGCTCTATGCAAGTATCCCTTCTTCAATTGCTCCAAATGCAATTCAGCCTCCTCCAACAAGACCATATTATCTGTTTCAGCTTCGCCTATACCAACATCCCACATAACCTTCTGTCTTAGGAACTCATAAACCCTCATATACGGCATGGCGTCCGTCCAACGGTCCACAAAGCCAGCCAAATTCATCGCACAGGCGTCAATGGCTTTGCGGGTATCAGTCATAGATTTTGTTGCCCAGGCAATATACAAAAGCATGGTTCCCGCGCGAAACTGGAAGACAAGCTATAAATGTAAATGTTAGCCAAGTCTTCCTATGGATAAGTATGAGTTGCCGGTTACATACCGCAGACCAGGTGTAACACATTACATGGCCCTCTTCCTGTAATATACGGAAATTGAGACAGACATCCACAATCGCGGCGAGGAACTCTTCCACTCCGTCCTCGACAAAGTTCCGCTTCCCTTCCATCAGGATCAAGAGACTGTAATCATACAGCTTTCGCATCCATATAGGGTGCAAATAGCCGTATTGAACATTATTGGATCCATATCGTGGGATTTCCTGCCGCCAGATATCAAGCGCCGATTTGAAAGAGGATGAAGAGTTGTGGCTTGTATCATGTTTGATGAGTGGGCTTCGACGCCAGTTCTCTTTCGATCTTCTGATGCTTGCTTGGATTTTGCGTAGGCGGAATAGATGACTTAAGGCGGGGTTTACATCTTGCGGTGGTTGGAGTGTGTCGCCTAATATGCACATCTATATTAAAGGTCAGTTATGTCAATCATTCGGGAAGGGGATGTAAAATAGATGCAAAGGTGACTCACATCATCGTCGACAACTCTATACGCAGCTGAAACAGGTCGATCCCACCCAGACACAATAATTTCATTCAGCATGTAACAAGTGATGAACATTTTCTCCGACAAAACCTCATCAGTCTCAGTCATCGACCCATTATCTCGGCAGATCGACGCATGCTTTCGGATCTCCGCCATCGCAGCCGTACAGAACGGTACGATGGAAGAAACACTAGTCGTAATCTCCTCCGAAGAAGGTGAATGCAAAGCGTAAAGAATCATAAGCAATGAAGCCTGGATCTGCAGAACCATAGACGAATGCCCCACGACGTGCGGGTAAAATCGCATTGCCGAGGCATAGAACTCTTTCGAACGTATTGAGTGTGAAGGATCTCGCTGTATTGTACTGCAAAGGGATGCCCCGATTGCATATACAATATTTAAAAAGAATTGTCGCCATTCATCTTGTCCGTCTATGATGACTTCGTTGTGCCAAGACTTCCAGGCTGTTTCGTTCAGGAAGGGCCATTCGCGGTGTGTGACAGAGAAATATAAGTTGGTGTATTGCTCTTTCAACCAGGATGATCCTTCGATCAATGGATATGATGGTGTTGTGTCCATCCAAGGAAAGTCAAAAGTTGCACTGGTCAAGAAAGACAATGTGTCCGGCGAGAAAGACAGAGGTGATCGTGTAAATCGTTGATTTGGAGACTGCAATCCAGACAACAGCATGAGGGATGCATCGTTATTGTGATACAAATCTTGGCCAGCCAAGAACTGACTCGAATCATTGCACGCTTCAAGGTCTCCAAAATCGGTCTGAACAGCAGCATCGCACATCTTCACGTGAGCTTCGATAGTGCTAGGCCGACGATCCATCTCAGCCACCCGCTCTTCAAGTTGTCTCAAGTAATCCAGCGGGATGGTGATGTTATCTCCCGACTTCCGCGATCTGGCCGGCAAGCACTCCGCGCCTTTGCGGCGACATTCGCCACAGGATGGCTTTGCATGGTCACATTTCCGCTTGAGGCGGAAACAGCGAGTGCAGGCGATATCTCTATGCTTCAGCGGGCGCGACATGCAGTAGTTAGATGCATTGACATGTAAATTAGTGATTTGCAGCTTGAAGGGAAGGCAATGCGGGGATTGGGTGGAGTCGATATCATCCCGAGTAGGAAAGTCTAAGCGGCACATAGTCAAGTTCAGCGATATAAATTTACAAGCAGAACAGTATAACATTGGGTATAGATGTCTCTTAATCATATCAAGTTCATTCAAAGTCCATGGATTCATTTCTCGTCTTGTCGCATCAACCCTTGATCCATTTCTGAGCTACCACATCATACCCGATCAACTTAGGATCAATATGCAGAGTCTTAAGCATATATCCCATAGAAAACTCCTAAAGAACATCAGCAATAGTCCAGCCAGCCTCAAAGCAAAGCAATAACCAAATACGCACCTCATCAGAACTCTCCTCCCGCCCCTGCTCATGGACAATCTTCCTACTCTGCAACATCTCCGACAACCCCCCGAGATCCCGATACTCCTCCTCTTCCTCATCAAGATGCTCAATCTCACGTTTCTCCTCATCCTCTTCCCACCGCGTAGCATCGCGTTTAGAACGCTCCTTCCAAGCCTTCATGCCTCCCATCTTATTAACACGCTCTTGAGCACCCACGAACGCTTCGTCCGCCGCGTCCTGGCTAATATGGCGCCATTTGACGATCAGAGCTTCGAGCTCGGTATCTTTGGTTGAGGATTCGAGCTGGAGGGCCTGGGTTGCTGCATCGAGGTCTGTGCGAAGTGAGACTATGCGCGATTGAATGGCGCGTTGTTGCTTTTGGAGGGCGAGGATGTCGGGGTCGGAGGAGCGGAAGCGGGTTGGGGTTGAGAGGGGGCGGGAGCTTGCTTTCTGTTCGGCGGGGAGGAGGTGTGTAGGTATATTAGAGACTGGTGTAGAAGCTAGTGCTGGGGCGTCATTGAGGGTCCTGGTCGTGACGGGTGTAGCTGGTGATGCGGCTGTGGTTGCCGGGACGGGCCTGCGCATTGGCGACTTGAACGGCTTGGATAGTGTGGCGGCTGCATCAACGCGACGACGCTTGCTTGGAGGCTGAGCCATATTGCATTAAATGGTTACAGACCTCCGATGATAGGGGTGTTGGGGAAGAGAAGTTGGGAGATGCGGAGAAAAGAAGCTTATCGATAACATGGAATTCTATCTACAAGAATAGACTAGACTCAATGCCCAACTCCTCCTGCCACCCACTGCCCAAATTCAGGGTCTCCGGGCTGTGGGAAAAAGCCGCGGTCCCCATTTCCTTGGGCGTTGGCGTTGGGATTGGCGTTGGCGTTGGCATTAGCATTGGCATTGGCATTGGCATTCTCGTTCTGCCGGTTACGCCGCTGCTGTTGTTGACGAACATAGACCAGCACCAAGAGCGTAGCGGCCAATCCAACAATCAGAAGACCCTCTAGCATTCCTTCGTCAATCTCGAGATCCAGGTCGTCATAGTAGCCGTCCTCGTGACTATCAGAATCGAGGCCACGGTATTCATCATCCTCCCCACGCTGTTCGTAAAGCTCATCGTAATAGCTTTCCTCGTCATTGTGGATAAAGGTCGTAATCCATTCCTTGAAAGTGCGAGCGGGTTTCGAGTCTAAGAAAGCTTAAGTAAGGCGCCAAAAGTATATGATCAAACGGGGCATGGTTCACTTACCTTCCTCGTCGCGGATGGGGTTGATATTTCCATTGGTGATGCGATTCCAATACCCTCGGACCCGGAGCTTGAGCAAACTGAGTTTGACTGGCAGATATGATTCAGGGCTGACGTCGAGGGCCAGATCATAGTATCGCTTGGCCATGTGGAAATCCTGGTCCACCGCTACGCCGTTCTCGTGCATCCAGCCCAGATTCCAGTAGCCCTGTGCGCTGTGGTGTGCTTCAGCGGCATTGTGATAGCAAGCCGAGGCTTTCTCTGCATCCATAACGGTACCTGTACCGGACAGGTAGTAGTCACCCATCTTGATCAACGAGTCGATGTTAGCCTGCTTCGAGGATCGTGTCCAGTATATCAAAGCCAGAGCCGCATTGCGCAGCAACGAAGACCGGCTCTTTTCAGCCCATGGGAGAATGGAACTGAGTGAAAGCAAGGACCGCTGCTCATCGAGAAGGTAAGCCACATTTGCCTGGGCACTTTCGTAGCCCTGTTCAGCGGCCATCATCGCTGGAATGAGAGCTCCCTCCTTGTCACCGGCCTCGTAAGCAGAATTCGACTCCGCAAAGGCCGAATGGATGATTTCCGCCTTTTCAGCAACTACCTTGTAATAGGCAGCAGCGACGCCGCAGTGCCGTTGTCTGCCGACGCCGAAGTTGGCCATCTCCGCCAGGTAGTAATACGCTTCCATCCACCCCCAGCGGGCAGCAAGCTCGAAGTAACGTGTGGCAGCGGCTACATCGCCTTGGTCTAGAAACAATGCGCCCAATCGCGATTCCGACGCCGGGAGATCCTGGTCTGCCGCAGCCTTGAAGTAGTTGGCGGCTTTGAAGCCATCTTGAGGCACCCCGTATCCGTTCAGATACACCAGGCCCATCCAATGCTGGCACAGTGAGTCGCCGTTCGCAACGCCGCGTCGGAACCATGTGAGAGCAGTGCCGTAGTTCTGCTCCACTCCCTCTCCACGGAGGTACATCAAACCGATATGTCCAGCCGCTTTAGAAGCCAGCTTGTCTAGCCCAGCCGGAGCATTCTGGTTGACAGTGCCATCCTTATTCCAATATTTCTTGGTAACAACCTTGAAATGCCTCATAGAGCGACGGAAATTGCGCGGCAAACCCCGAGCACCCTCATAGTTCATCTTGCCAAGGGTATAAGTAGCCTTCAGCTCGCCCTTCCTCGACATAAGATCCAAATACTCCAGAATATCCTCAACACTAGCCTCAGGACTAGCCTGAGCAGCGTCACGCGCGTTCTGCCCAGAACTCGACACACTAGCACCAGCACCATAAACACCACCCTCCTCCTCAGCCCAACGATAAGAGTCACGAATGAGAGCATTACCACCAGGCGGACCAGAGCGGTAGAACTCAACAGCCTTATCCGCAACGCGTTTATAGTAAACAAGCGCATGGTCACAATCCTTCGGCGTTCCAATACCATTATGATACCGGTACGCAAGGGTCATCTCGGAGCGCGTATTCCCCGTCTCGGCAGCAAACTCATGGTACATAAGCGCCTTAGCCTGGTTGCGTTCAACGGCACCTCCAATGCCTGTGGCATACATGAAGCCAACCATATTCTGGGCGGTATTATTCCCATCCAGCCAGGCGAGCTCATGATACCAGTGGAAAGCTTCTTTGAAGTCGCGGGGGTGGGAGAAGTTGCCGTAGAAGTTCATCTCTGCTAGTAGGAACATCGCATCTGGGTCTTGTTCTTTGTCTGCTGCGGCCCGCAGCTCCGCCACGGCATTTGCAACATTTGCGTCGAGTTTCCGCTGTGGTTTGTCGGTTGTAGGGCTGTTTAGGAAGAGGATTCGGAATGTTTGTCGGCCGTAGTATATGGCAGTTCCGAGGATGCCTGTTGACTTGTCTGTTTGGGGGACTGCGGGTTTTGCGGTACGGAGGGTATTCCACGCCGTCTCAACCCTTTCTATTAACAGGATAGATTGTCAGTCTCGGGCAGCCATTGATAGGATGCGGTGATAGTAGCTCCGAGGTAGGTACAGTACTCACGTGTCATAGGTCGCGGTTCTGGTTCCCCAGTAAAGAGCGGGGTTTCATGATTATCAGCATCGCCGCCGAGAGCAGTTTGGCCCGTCTCAGCGGAATGTTGACTTGGCCCAGCTGCGCAGGTCTGTAATAGCACTGGAAGGGGTCAGTCTTCGGTGTCGTCTGCGCGTGGGGGTAGCTTACGCAGGGCCGAAAGAAGAGATAGTGACCTCATCGTGACTTTGAGATACTGGTGTAATTACAGAGTGAGAGGCACATCGCGGCTCGAAAGCAAAGCAATGTGGAGGAGTCGAGTGCGGAGCTGTTGCGATATGATGTAGTTCGGGCCACGTTTGGCTTGACGGCGCTTCATTTTTCCGTACTTATCATACTTATTCTCTAGGCTAACCCCCAACATTATATTTACATGTACTACAGTTATTTACGATGCACGGAATAGACAAAAATGTCATTACCATTCTTTGGATCTACTCGTCCCCTCACGAGGTGCTGTGTACAAAGCAGGAAAAAGCAGAAAATACATCCCCGGGGCGCTCTCAATGCAATAGAATTTGGGCAGTCATAAACTCCCAGCGCAAACGGTGTCTGCCATTCCTCAACGTCTCCAGACCAAGCCTCGGGCGTTGAAAACAGCAACTCCGCGTTGTCGTGAGATATCATGACCACCTGCGAAACGGGGGGAACAAAAGCGTGTGCGATTGCGAAAACAAACGAAGACGGCTGAAACGGAGGGCACGTCTCTGGGTAAAGAAAAAGTAAAGAACAGATACAATTGAAAGGGTGACACGCCCCGATATCGTGGAAAAAATTATCAATCAGTTCTGAGATTTTAAACGCGTGGAAATCCTTTTGGGTTATTTGAATGTTGTAATGGTGATAGTACAGACGTAAGCACGAGCCTTAGACAGGCAAGCCATGTCCGTCCGAACTTTACTGGCGTGGCGATGAAGGGCTGAAAGCCGGGGAAGTCGGGCTGTAAGCCCCAGCACCGGGCGACGTTGGGGAGCCAGAGAAGTTAGGAGAGCTAGGCGAGTATGACTGCGGGCTCGTGGGAGAGAACTTCGGGGAGGTTGGTGAAGTAGGGGACAGGTGCCGACCAGCGCCTGCGATGGCAGGACTGGTGGGACTGTAGGTAGGAGAAGTTGGACTGAAGGCCGGCGACGCCGGGCTGAAGCTGGGCGATGTTGGACTGTAGCTTGGCGACGTAGGCGAGAACCCAGGCGATGTTGGAGAGTACGACGGCGAAGTCGGAGACACTTGACCATAGGCAGGCGAGGTAGGCGAGTAGGCCGGTGAAGTCGGGTTGATCGACGGGCTAGTAGGCGAGAAACCAGGCGAAAAGTTCATGCGCGGGCTGGTCATACCCATACTAGGCGATGTCGGGGAGTAACTCGAGCTGGGAGAGTAGCCAGGAGACGTGGGACTGGTGTTGAATGGACTGGTGGGGGAGTAACCACCGGGGCTGCGAGGACCAGGACTGAATCCACCATAGCCACCAGACGGCTGGTAGTCTGTGAAGCCTCCTGGAGCATCCTGGCCCAGCTGGTGCATGGGCGAGAAGGATGCATCGGGATCACTATCGGTCATGTATCCCGGGGAGCTTGCCATGGGAGATCCAGTGTCGTACTGAGTAGCAGCACCGTCCGGAATGATGGCATCCTTGGCGCCAACAGCGCCCATAAGGCCGAAGCGTGCATTGTTCGACACAACCGTGTTGAGCAAGGTCTGGTCCAGGTAGACGTCAAACTCTCCCGTTCCAGCGGGTGCCATCTGTCCGAGGATCAAGTTCTCCGAGACACCACGGCAGTCGTCAAGCTCTCCGAAGGCAGCAGCCTCCAACAGAATCTCGACGGTCTCTTCGAACGAACAACGCATGAGCGCACCGTTATCGGCACGGTTGATACCATGACGAGTGACAGGAGTCAGGTAACCACGCACAGTCATCACATCAACCAGGAGAGCCAAGTGACGGTGATTAACGTAGGAACCGTCAAAGGCAAGCACCTGAGTCAATTCACGAAGGACAGCGGTACGGGCAGCCTCGATACCGAATACCTCGAAAATCTCAATAAACTGGTTGGAGTATGTACGAGAAGCATCGACACCAGGAATTGAGAGAACTGCAGCCAGAGAAGAACCACTGGTCTCGAGAACCCATTCCTTGCAAAGGGGATCGGACTTGCTTGTGTAGAGCGAGCCATCTTCGATAACGCGGACCTTGCTCTTCTCGTTAATAAACGCACGCTCAACACCAGGAACACCACGCAGGGTCAGAGTGTCGAGCAAGTGCTGCTCAAGCTTCTTCAAAGTCACATCATATTCAACATCCTCATCATCGTCATCCTTGTAGTCCTGAACTTGACGGATACGGATAACTTGCTCATCAGCGTTGTTATCACTGAAGATGACTGCAATATCACGGGGGTAAGCCTGCTTGATCCTGGTGGCGACGTCCTGGACTGTGAGACCCTTATCGAGAAGCGAGGGACGGCTGAGCACGATACGGAGCAACCACTTGGACTGCGAGGCAGCATCATCGCCAACATCTTCGGGAATGATGAAGTAGGATTCGACCATATCCCGATCGTTCTCAATGACCGTGGATTGAATGTCAGGGTCGTAGTAGATCTCAGTGGACTCAGTAACGGAACGCAGACTAGTGTGCTCGACAAGACTGCGCAGGGTCTTGGCACCTTCCTTGTCGTGAGTCTTCATGCCCTGCTGGTACACAGTCATAGAGGGAGTCTTAATGTTGGTAGCAACGTTCAGAATTTCCTTCAGACGGGGCACACCAAGGGTGACGTTCTTAGATGACACACCAGCAAAGTGGAAGGTGTTCAGGGTCATCTGAGTAGCAGGCTCACCAATAGACTGGGCTGCAAGGACACCAACCATTTCACCAGGGTTGGCTGCCGCACGGGCAAAGCGACTTTCAATAGCACCAAGCACATGCTGGAATGCAAGCTTGTTAAGAGAATAGTCGGTAACGAGGCGGCGGAAAGCAAGACGACTGCGGAGCTGAGCCTTAAACAGCAATGTTGCGTTGTCTTGAGCCTCGCGCGAGATAACATCGTTACCACGAACGACCATCAGGCGATCCAGAAGGGCCTGGACCTGAGGAATGACCTCAGCAGGGTGCAGGTCACTGATGGTACCCTCGCGAATGCGGAAAGTGGTGCGAGCCATTTCAAGGATACGCTGAATGTTGATGGGAAGCTGCATCATTTCCTCGTCTTCCTTGGCCACGGTGCGCAGGAACTCCCGGTCCTTCAGGATTGCCTCCCACTCCTCATCGAAGTATCTTTGCACCTCCATATCACCGGCAATCTCATTAGCCTGCTCTAAGACCTCGGGGCCGAGAGTGCGCTCCGGATCCATGACATCTACACGGAAGCGTTCGCGGAGTTTCTCATCAGAGCACTTGATGATATCAACACGCTGGTTTTCAATGTGTGCACCATCAAGACCATCCTCTCCGTAAATGAACTGGATAATATCGCCGAGAGAGTTACGGACAGTACCATCGTACTTGACCATGACTTCTTCCAGAGCCTTGACCAGCTTACGCTGGATGTAACCAGTCTCGGCAGTCTTGACAGCGGTATCAATAAGACCCTCACGACCAGCCATAGCGTGGAAGAAGAATTCAGTGGGAGTCAAGCCTCGGAGGTACGAGTTCTCAACGAATCCACGCGACTCGGGAGAGTAATCGTCCTTGGTGAAGTGGGGCAAAGTACGGTACTTGAAGCCGAAGGGAATACGCTTTCCTTCCACGGATTGCTGTCCGACGAGGGCAGTCATCTGGGAAATGTTGATAGCGGAACCCTTGGAACCAGAGCGAGCCATTTGAATAGCGTTGTTCAGATCCTTCAAACTCTTCTCGGTGGCATCACCAGCTTCATCACGCGCGTTGTTCAGAGCACGAGAAACCTTGCTCTCGAATGTCTCACGGACGTTCATACCAGGCAGAGCTTCCAGAGTGTTTTCAGTAGCGCTAGCAGTGATAGTCTCGACCTCTTGCTTTCGGTTGCGGACGGCCTCCTCGATCTTCTGGATAGTCAGTTGATCGGGAATAGTGTCGCCGATACCGATACTGAAACCGTTATGAAGTAGCCAGTAGCCGACAATGGTTTGAGCACCGTTGAAGAAGTTGACAGCAGTGTCGGGACCGTACTCGTTGAAAATGGTGTGAATGACACCACCACCGCTGGCACCGACAGTCTTCTTAGAAAGCATACCATACATCAACTGTCCACCGTGGATCAGAAGACCGCCATCATTGAGAGGGCTGAACTTCTCCGTCATAGCAGCACCATCCTTGTCAACACGCAGCAGGTTGAGGCCAGAGGGGAAAGCCATGCTGATCATCTGCTTTCCAGTCCAACGGGGTCGGGGCTTCAGGATAGCAGGGGGAGGAATCACACCATCCCAGTCGGGAACCCACATCATGAGGTTCATAACCTGAGCCTTCGTAAGGAAAGTATCACGACGACAGATCTTGTAAATTCCGCAAAGAGTGTCCTGCACAATACCCATCAGGGGACCGTTACGCTGGGGAGAAACGATGTTCTTGGGAACCAGAGTCAATTCAGCAAGCTCAGCGCGTGCTTCTTCGCCCTGGGGGACGTGCAAGTTCATTTCGTCACCATCGAAATCGGCGTTGTAAGGACTGGTCACCGACAAGTTCATTCGGAATGTAGAGAAGGGCATGACACGGACACGGTGACCCATCATGGATTCCTTGTGAAGCGAAGGCTGACGGTTGAACAGAATGTAGTCACCGTTGTCAAGATGACGCTCGACCTTCCAGCCATAAAGCAGCTGCTGAGTACCAGCGCGCTTGGCGTGACGTAAGTCAATGCGCTCGCCGTTGTCGCGTACAATGTATCTGGCACCAGGGTGAATGTTGGGTCCGTTGGAGACCAGCTTCTGAAGCTTCTCAATGTTATATGGGGTGACAACTTCTGGGTAGGTCAGGATTCGGGCCGTCGAGTATGGTACACCCACTTCATCAAGCGACAAGTTGGGATCACCAGTAATGACAGTACGAGCAGAGAAGTCGACACGCTTTCCCATCAAGTTCTGACGCAGACGACCTTCCTTGCCCTTCAGACGACTGCGCAGAGCCTTCACAGGACGGTTGCCCTTTTGCATGGCCTTGGGTTGACCGGCAATATCGTTATCCATGTATGTAGCAATGTGGTACTGAAGCAGAGATTCGAACTCCCGAATAACGTGCTCGGGGGCACCTTCTTGCTCACAGCGTTGAACGTTCTGGTTGGCACGAACGATTTCAGCAAGCTTGTATGTCAAGTCATCCTCACCACGGGCGCCGCTGGTGGCTCCCATGACAACACTGGGGCGGACGGTAGGAGGTGGGACGGGAAGGACAGTAAGAATCATCCATTCGGGACGAGCGTAGTCATTGCTGAGACCCATGATGCGAACCTCTTCCTGGGAGATGTTCCGGAAGATGTTCAGCGCCATGGCAGGCGTAATGACCTTCTTCTCGGGCTGTGCCATCTCGTCTTCCATCATAGCCTTGCTGGGCTTCCATGTTCCAACAAGTGTAATTCCTTCCTTTCGGACAGTAGGCTGAGCGTTACCACAGCCACCGTGGGAGCGCTGCTGGGGGTCCTTCGAGAATTCTTCGTCATCAGCAGGAGGGTCAGCTTGACAGACCAGCACATCCTTGGAGAGTCGCCAAATATGATCGAATCGACGCTTGGGGTCACGGAATCGGAGAGCTTCGGCGAACTTAGAATCGGCCTGGTAGTCATGTCAGCAAAGTCTGCCATCAAGATTTGCCATCCCATAAGGGATGACTAACCTGGTTGGCCTTGATTTTTCCGCAGTTGTGGCACACGGTCTCCAAGAGCTTCTTAATCTTGGTCACGAAACCTAGAGGAAGTTAGCGGGCGGAAAGAGAAGAAATCGATCAGGTGCAACAAACCGATGTGAAATACTGGAGACGCAAGCTCGATATGACCGAAATGTCCAGGGCATTCCTTGGGACCTTCTTCACAAGTCTCGCAGTTGTATTGACGGTCGATTGTGCCGAGGCGCGGGTCGTTGATACCCTTGGTCCGAGGCCGTTGACGTTGTTCATCCTATCGCGTCATTAGCAATCATAAACACAAGCGCAAGTAGAGCCTATCACAAAGTATGCGACGAAAACTCAGAATTAAGCACTCACCAATGTCTCTGGGTACTCGATGTGGACCACACTCATGCGCTTGATCTCCTCGGGGGCGAAGAGACCAAACTGAATCTCCTTAATGGTGCGCAGAGGCGCCTTGGAGTATGGAAAGAAAACGTTCGACATGATGGCGATGTTTTCGTGGAAAAGCCGATGAAAAACGCGGAGTTAACCGGTCAGGCGGATGGATCGTGGACGGGCGAAAACGAAGGAACTCTTATCGCAGCGTCGCAAAATTTGAAGAGACAGACTTGTCCGACGGCTGGAAGTCTAATTTACACGTAGCGACGATGAAACGAAAGTCGGGTGGAAGCAGCTGGCCGGCTGAGGCCTTTGGCAGCCCTTGCCACGAGGGCGCCGGCGACCTGGGGGTCCCGGTTGTCACGAAGCCGAAAAGGAGGGAAAAAAGGTGCGCGCGGCGTGGAAGAGCGTGATGGAGGAGTCCAGAAGAAGGATCGCGATGCTAGACGCGATCTCCTGCGTGGTTGAAGGATGGGGGATGGCGTATCGGGAAGTTGAAAGGGAGACGGTTGGAGGTTGCCTCACTGTGATGGGGCTCGAGTTTTCCCTGCACTGCGGCCGCTGTCTAAAGAGGGCTCACCGCCTTGGCAGAACAGTGGGTACCTCCCCTATCAAGTTGAGACAGGCGAGTTGGAAGTACCGTTAGTTGTGGCAGGTGAGAGCGGTGAGTCTAGTCTGTGAGTGAGGCATCAGTTTCAGGCATTCACAATATTCACTTTTAGAGGGGTGGGCTCACCGCCTTGTGTTCCTCCAGATTCTAAGGATATCGACGGCAGAAGGAAGATTGTCCATGACAAGAACTGAGTTGCTTAAGCTGCATATGATCTGACATTGCCTGGCCTGACCTGCAGGCCTGGGTGGATTAAGGATAATCCAGCTATTCATGCCCTCGCAACAATGAACCTTTCACTCGTGGACCCATTTGTCCTGGCCCAGGAATACCCAGATACATTGACCGAGAAGCTGAGTATGTGCTATTGACATTCACTCAATAACAATACTAATGCATTCACTACCAGGTAGCGGCCATGCGACATGTCTCAGCTTCAATCACAAGGGCGACTACCTTGCCTCCGGACGAGTTCGTGGAGACAAATTGAGACATACAAGGAGGAAGGCTAAGACTTGATACAGGTGGACGGCACAGTAGTGATCTTCGACATTGAAACCAATGGCGTGGCGCGCAAACTGCAAGGCCACACGCGACAGATCCAGTCGCTCAGGCAAGTCCAGACAAGACTATAGTGAACCAGGACTAACTCAGATCCAGCTGGTCCCGCGATGGCCGATACCTCCTCACCTCCTCACAAGACTGGAAATGCATCCTTTGGGATCTCCAAGACGGCTCACGAGTCCGCACAGTACGGTTCGAAGCACCAGTATACATCGCCCAGCTACACCCATTCAACCAGTACGCCCTAGACACAATCCCACCATTCCACCATTCCACCACCACAAACTAACACCCTACAGCCTCCTCTTTGTCGCCTCCCTCTTCGAAGACCAACCCGTCCTAGTAGACGTCTCCTCCCCAAAGCCAATCAAGCGCATCCTCCCCAGCGCCCCGCTCCGAGCCCAACCAACAAACGGCGAAGAAGTCGACCCAGCAGTAGCAGCGAAGCAAGCAGCCCAAGACGCAAAGCACTCCACCTGCGTAACAATCTTCACAGCCTTCGGCAACCACATAATCGCAGGAACATCTAAAGGCTGGATCAACATAATCGAAACGCAAACCTGCACAACAATCCACTCAATGCGCCTCTGCAACGGCGTAGTAATCCTCCTCCGACTCGCCAGCAACGGGCGCGACCTGCTAGTCAACAGCTCAGACCGAGTAATCCGCACAGTACTCATGCCCGACCTATCACAACTAGGAATCGACCTCGAAGCATCCGCGATAAAACTCCACGTGGAACACAAATTCCAAGACGTGGTCAACCGCCTAAGCTGGAACCACGTAACCTTCTCCTCAACCGGCGAATTCGTCACCGCAACCACATTCATGAATCCAGACATCTACGTCTGGGAACGGAGCCACGGCTCGCTAGTCAAGATCCTGGAAGGGCCACGGGAAGAACTAGGTGTTGTGGAATGGCACCCGTCACGACCAATGGTCGTAGCCTGCGGGCTAGAAACGGGCTGCATATACACATGGTCGATTGTCTCACCGCAGAAATGGTCAGCGCTGGCACCGGATTTCGGCGAGGTAGAGGAGAACGTGGAATACATGGAAGCGGAGGATGAATTCGACGTTCATCCTGCTGAGCAGGTGCATCAGAGACGATTGGATCAGGAGGATGAAGAGCCGGATGTTGTTACTATTGATGCGGTCAAGGGGGTCGTCGAGGCTGATGGTATCGAACCGTTCAATGTGCCTATCTTGCTTGATGTTGAGGATAGTGATAGTGGGGAGGATGTTGTTGCCGTCGGGCCTGGGACTATGAGGAGGCGGACGCCTGGTGCTGGGCGGGAGGCTGTGAATGGGACTGGGAATGGGGATGTAGAGAAGGAGGGTGCGAGTGGGAGGGCAGCTAGGAGTCGGCGGCGATGAGTCTTCTCTCTTCTGTTCCTGTATCCTGCTCTTTTCTTTCTATTTTCTTTTGCCTTTGCATCTCCGAGGTTCTGGCTGGGGCTGTTCAAAACTATTTTGCATAGGCGGCGTTATTTAACCTCAGGTAGGATTCTGATTGCAGTCTGGCGTTGGAGGAAAAGATTTCTCTGCTTTATTTGATTCTAAATTTGAATGAAACGCTCAGTTTATGGCGTATATCTCTACCTGAATCGTGATACATACACTCAAGTGTTGAAATATTTGTGATCTTCAGATATTCGGACGCAACTGGGCCAGCGCATGGTAGATATATCATTGGTACGACGTCACAGTTGACCTTAGATGATGGACTCGCTCATCGTTTCACCACATGTAAATGCTGAAGGAGTGTGTATTGAGGAGGTCTTTGCTAACGTCTTTTCTTGACATACCCTACTCTAGAGGCAGGATATATAGACGCTGATGACTCCGTAGGGATATTCAAGCTTGTCCTACACAAAACTCCGCTCACCCTGGAAGTATTGCATAGCTGGATACTACGAGGAACAAAAGTCGTAAACTGCTGAAAGATTCGTCTTTAGGATTTATAGCATGCAAACCGAAAGAATAATACAAAGAAAGTTCGATTCCAAAAAGTGATGACGGCCCATCTGGCTAGCAAACAGAAACATCAGGAACTAAAAGGGTAATCTGGGTATATATCATAAGCCGAAAAAGCCTACCCAAGAGGTAGGGCATTCGGCATACAAGCACCAAACGCCAAGAGATGCAAAGTCCAGCATGCAGAGAAGTAAAGAAGAACAAAGCAAGTAGAGTGGAAGTTTATGCCCGAATCGACTGGAACCGTCGGGCGGTGGGTGTGGAAAGCAATCCCATACATCGTGTCGTCAATAAATCACCAATCCGAATATCAAATCGTCGTAGCCAGTTCTGTCGGCTCTGGGATCCATAACGCCAACAATTTTGACAGAGAATGTGTCTCTGTAACACACCAGGATCATACATCGAGTTGGCCTTTCGTACAATGAACATGAGTTTGCACACTCTGGGCCAGCCAAAGTTTGAGTGGCCGGTCTAATTGAGGCCACCAAGTGGGTTCAACGTGGTCGACAGTCGGGCTGTTGACTGTCATATGCAAATGCAGATATATCTGCAACGTGGAACACAGCTTAGGTTGCAACCGGTTTCCGAGCCTGGTAAATGTGCAAAATGTTATAACTGTGGATATTCTTGTCAAATGCATCCCGCTTGACATTGGCAGCAAGATGATCAATCTTTTCTTTTGAGTAACCCAAAACCCGACTGAAAGGAGCCAAGCTGAGAGGCTGGACACTTTCAGAGATGGCAAGATTATACCAACGCGCAACCTTCTTCTCATGTTCATCGTGATGCCATGGGTTCAACGGCAGGCCCACCTGCTGGTGGTCGATCTCGGTGAAACCAGCTTCCTGCAGATTGCGGATGGTCTCTTGCGAGCTATGTGCGAGCGGCCGCTGCGTGGCTTCCGTGGCCTCCTTCAACTTGTTGTACCAATGCGCCAGATGGGTGTCACTGATGGAAGGGCCGTCACAGCGGGGCTTGAAATCAATCTCCACTTGTTCAAACCAGGCCCCCGGTCGAAGGTGGTCGAATACTCTTCGATAGAGACTGGGCCAGCTCACGACACTCCCACATCCCATCTGCATGTGGATGATGTCCCATGAATCTTCTCCCATAGTCCAGGGTGCCTCGAAGTCGAACGGAGCATAGAAATCGCAATTCTTCGGGAAATTGGTTGGTTGAATTGGAGCTATGTCGACTCCAACAACAAAGGAATCCGGGTACTTGTTGGCGACATCGATGCTCCAGATGCCTGTACCACAACCCAGGTCAAGAACTTTAGACTTTTTCGGGTGTGGTGCATAGATCAAGCCATCTGAAGCTCGGGCCACCGTCACCACTTTGTGGACGATATCGAGACGGTCTTGTTCCTCCTCGTCGCATGGGAGCGGGTAGATTCCTTTGCGGTATCCATGGTAACTCCGGCCGTTCTCTTTATGGCAGGGGTACTTTTCGGGGATCCTGTAACAAGGTCAGTCACCGGGCATCACCATTGACGAAAATAACCTACGGGCGATTCGAAATTACCACAGGAGACGATCGGGACTGCTGCGACGTGTTGGATGCTACCGAAGCTTGCGTCGCAACCGAGCCGTTGCTGGTAAAACGGAAGTTCCTCCGCGGGTCATTGTCGACCGGGTCTCGATCCACCAACGTGTACAGGTCCATGGCTGTGGATGCTTGTCGTGACCGGGCTCGCTCACTGGCTCGCTCACTCGGGACGGAGTGCGAGTAATACCTGGAGTGACCCGTGTCGCTCGGGGTATCTGACTTGTATCTCTTGGGCGGAGGCGGCGAGGTCATCATGGGCGGCAGGTGTCGCATCTGGGCGTCCCCATTCATATACATGGTTTTGGGGTCGCGGTCGGGGGTGGGGAGCAATCGGGGGTCTCTTCTGTAGGCCATGGCTGATATCCGCGATCAACGATCGCGCACGATATCCGGGGAAGCTGCAAAGCAACGAGCGATCATCTCATGAAATGAGGTTGGGGAGTAGTCGAGACCAGAGGTCGCAGGACGAGGAATTCAGTTCAGGTCTTCAGTACGGTCGAAGCTCGAGATGCAATGGTCGCCAGGCAGGGATCGAAAGGAAGGTCCATACGGGTAATTGAGGGACAGGATCCAGGGAGGTGTCGAGAGAGGCTGGGGGCGGTCGAGATGAAGCTGTTCCCCGGGGGTTGGGGGGTGGAGGGGGAAGCCAACAACAAGGGAACAAAAGGAAGAAGAAAAGAGAGGAAGAGTAAAGAGGGAAAGAGGAGAAAGAGTAGGGGTCAGAAGAGCAAAAAGTACTTTCAGACTTTCAGAAAGTACCCAGTACAGTTGTATTATAAGTTACCTTACCAGCGTGCCGGGCCCCAGGGATGCCAATTCCCAGTTATGAGGTTAGCAGATTAACCATAGGCTCAAATCTTTTTCTCGGTTTTGGGCCAATTCCGGGTTTTGGGTCGGGCGCGGACCGCCTGGGCCTGTCAACTCCACGTCTTTAGCGTCCCCCTCACCGTAACCCAAGCCCCCGGGACTACCCTTTCACGCCAAGCATGGTATTATTATAACTAACTTATACTATCACTAGAGTATCAGTTGATAATATTATTAGTTTAACGCGTTAATTTAAGTGATTAGTATAACTTATCGGTATCGCTGAAACTATATGATTTCCCCTGCTGACACAAGCTAAAGCAAATCGGGACTGCCCTGTGCATGTAGCGCCCCAAGACACTGGTTCCACCCGAAGCCATCGGAAAATCATTGGTGTTTAGCTGCCTAAGTACTCGTTACTGGCGGACTATCATTCGTCCCAAAATGATGGGCTCAACCCTCGGACTCCGGCGCTCCCTTACTTTACGGCTTGTCTCCACTGAGGCCCGGGCTTCGCTGATCGTTTACTCGTCACTTACAGGAGCCATTTCTGCACACTAGTATTGTACACGGTAATATTTGACTTTCTTCCCCTTCTAAACCCTAACACGCCTAAGAGCGCCAAAAGCTAAAACACCGCCAAATAAACCTAAATACAAATCACACACATAGACCGAGGTGCATACATATGTATAGTCTGTCCGTATAAGGAAGTAGTCTCCAGCCCCATAATTTCTTGGCGCCCACAAACCCCCAAAACCTGCGCCTCGCATCAGCCACAGCCAAACCTGCCATAATGCATAACCTCCAAGCTGTCGCCTCATCGTCGCTATCCCTGCCGGCGGATAGTTACATCTACGGGATCACTGCTGCCGCACCAGGCACATTTGCAGCCATCTCCTCGGATGATTCGCTGCGCGTGTTTGACGCTGCCGATCTCAACCGCGGGGCTGTCGTCTCCTCGCATACCCACGATGGGGGCGTGACGTCGCTGCGGAGCTATGCGGGCGAGTCGCAGCTACTCACAGGTGGGCGAGATGGCAAGGTGAGGATTTGGGATGTCCGGGCTGGTGGACCAGTCGTGGAGATGGAGACGGGTGAGTCTATGTTTCTGTTCTATGTTTCCAGTCCTATGTTTCCCGTCCTACTGTTCTATTGTACATGTCTACTATTTCCGTTCGGGTATCTGCTCGGAGAATTCTGTAGCAAGGATATTGCCGTCTCGATTAAGTTTTGGCGTTCTATCAGATGCATCTTGACTAATGCATGTTTAGCGAGACATTCGCCTGTTTTGTCCGTGGCCTGCAATCCCGAGACCAATACCGTTGTTGCAGGGACCGAGCTCGTCTCTTCACAGGCTGTGGTTGCATTCTGGTATGTTTTCATACTCGTCCTATCCAAGTAGACATTGTCCACTAACTCCAACAGGGACATCCGATCTCCCAAGGAGTTCAGCTTGCAATACGTAGAAAGTCACAACGATGATATCACCGAGGTAAGTTCCACCCATATTACCATTCTTACCATTACAACTACTACATCACAAAATATTCAACCGGGACTAACGTTCCACAGCTCCAATACCACCCGACACGCAGCAACATCTTACTCTCCGGCAGCACAGACGGCCTAGTAAACATCTACAACACAACAATAACCGACGAAGATGAAGCCCTCGTGCAAGTCATCAACCACGGCTCCGTACATCATGCAGGCTTCCTCTCGGAACGCGAGATCTTCGCCCTGAGCCACGACGAGCTCTTCTCTGTGCACCCGGCTACTGACCCAGACGATGCCGTGCAGGTGCCCGACCCCGTGCATTTCGGTGACGTGCGCGAGAAGCTGGCTTGCGAGTATGTTGCGCAGCTATGCATCGGGGGTCAGGGGGCTTTTATTGCTGCTGGTAATAAGATGTATGTGTTGCATGATTCTGATTCTGAGTTCCGTCTGAGACCCAGACTCGCACTCGCACTCGCACAGCGGGTCGTGTTTGTGTTTCTTTGTCTCTTTTATTTCTTTTCTAATATTCTCTTCCTACAGGGACAACCGCCTCGATCTTGTCCCACTCGTTTCCGGTCCCGAGTGGAAACTCGACCAAGAGAATCTGTGGCGCTTACCCGGTGCTCATGGCGAGGAAGTTGTGCGCTCGGTGTGTCTGGATGAACAGGTATGTCTCACTCTCCATCCCAAACCCAATCCCAGGCCTCAGTTCAATTCCAATCTACATCCACATTCCATGTACTCCATTCGAGACAGTCACTAACCAACCCCGCCCATTCCAGAGCCAATCCGTCTTCACATGCGGCGAAGATGGGTTCGTGCGAGCATGGAAGCTCGCTGAAGAGGGTGCTCCAGTCCAGGCTGGGTCTGCGAGGGCTCGGCCGAAGAAGGAGAAGAAGGATCGCTTTAAGCCGTACTAGCTACCTGAGCGGGTGAATGCATCTGATTCTATTGTATATCTTGGTGTTTGGGGGGGGGTAAAAATAGTGATTTGAATAGATCATGTTTCCATACGTTGAAATACGTAGGATAAGTTATCTTGTAGTGAGTACTCAGTAGGTAGAGATATATTATCAGCTGAAGCCGAACAGTTTCCGCGACCAGCATTAGAAATTTACCCAGTCTAGTTAAAAGGCATAGCTAAGATATGCGTTCAATTGTAACTAAAAAGAAAAGAAAAAAAGGACAACCCGTTAAAGTAGCCTTGATAGAAATAAAAAACAAAAGTCGGCAATGTTAGCCTTGATGCCTGAACTCTTATCGCACTTTCCTTATCCGACTTTTTTTTTCTCCCATACACGTCCAACTTCTTCCACCATCTCCCTCTCCACACTATATACCCGGTTCTATCAAATAAAGACTCAAGATTAAACCTCAAACTCGACTCAACAAAAAGAGTCAGCGCAAGCTCTCCGCGCAAACTCCGACTCCAACCTCCCAACCACCTCACCTTACCTCACCGCACTCACACCCTCACTCCCCCGAAATCAAAACCAAAACCAAAATGGACGCCCAAGCCTACCTAATACGCCACGGCTGGTCCGGTCCAGGAAACCCCCTCCAACCAAACACACGACCAGGCCCCCACGGCGGGCTCGGCCTAACACGACCAATCCTAGTAGCGCGCAAAGCGAACAACCACGGCGTGGGCAAGAAAACAACCAAAGACCCAACAAACCAATGGTGGCTACGTGGCTTCGAAGACGCCCTCAAGGGCGTCGGAGATGAGAGTCACGAGGGTGTTTCTGCGCGCGCGGGGAATGCGCTTACCAGTGAGCTTTATCGAAATTTTGTTAGGGGGGATGGGTTAGCTGGGACTCTTGATTCCAAGGATCAGCAGAAGGGAGCCGGGGAGAAGAGGAAGAGGGAGGATGATGAGCCCAAGGCCAAAGAGACGAAGGAGGAGAGGAGGGTGAGGAGGGCTGCGAAGAAGGAGAAAAAGGAGAAGAGGAGTGTTGAACGGGCTGCTAGGAAAGAGAGGAAGGAGAAGAGGGCCATTGAGCGGGCTGCTAGGAGGAGTGAGAAGGAGAAGAAGAAGGCTGCTAAGAAGGCTAAGAAGGATGGGGCTGGGGAGGATTATCCTACGCCTATGTCTATTGATTCGGGAGCCGGATCTGGGGCTGGATCTGAGAACGTCGAGGCAGAGACGGCGATAAAGGAGAAGAAGAAGGAAAAGAAGACGAAGAGTGACGACGACTCGAAAAAGTCCAAAAAGGACAAGAAGGAGAAAAAGAAGTCGGAGTCCAAGGCATGATTTGATCATGCTGTATATCTCTGGCTATCATTTGATCTCAAGCGCGTCTTATCATGCATTCAAAGGCCATGTACAAAACATTCGCATGCTGTTTTTCCACGCCATATAGAAACCAAGATACCCTTTTTGTTTGGCGAGTGGCGAGTCATGACCAGAAACAAGCAACCTCTCTGCATTCAACCTTTGCATTAGAGCTACATAGTTATAACCTAAGCTGGCAATCTCCCAGGGTTACCAGAAATAATCCAAGGCCTCCTCTCCCAGAACTCATCCTTGATGATATCAACATGGTCAACGACAACTTGAGCCTTCCGACGCAATTTCTTGATCTTATCCTGCTGGGACCTCGACTGCTTTTGTTCTGTGAGGGGGGATACCTCATCCACGGATGTTTGAATAGGCGTAGGCTCTTCAAGTTCGAACTGTGGAATGACATGTTAGTAGGAACCATAGTGTATTGAATGTAGGGGGCTTCTACCTTGCGATAGACAACACTGCCCTTTTTATAGATCTCTTCTTCATTATTGTAGTTGATTCCGAAGCGCTTGAAGAGGATTTCGTTCTTGTCCCCTGATACAGTGCCCTGTAGCAAGTAAGTAAATGGCAGCACAGGAACTGTGAGAGTGATAATGATGACGAGGAAGGTACCTTTAACTCTTGCTCCGCGTCTGTGTTGCTCATTCCACCCTGTTGAACCATCGTCCAGAAGGTAGTATTGTAGAGGTTATTGATATGACCTAGATACGACTATTAGCAAGATGCACACCGAAAATGGAATCGAAGTCGAGCCACCCTCGATCGACGCAGGTATTCACTCACAATCAACCTGTCTCCAACTCATATAATCGCGCAAAATCCGACTATTCGGATAGATAACAGCACGACCATCAAAAGAAGGCAAATACGGAGGCTGCAGAGGCGTAGAAGGGAAAAACTCGCTCCACTTGAAGATGTAATGTGCAGTGAATGTAGAGACGATGGTTGTTACCAGTTTCCTGAGGAGATATCATTAATAGCTGTCCTGCCACCACTAGTCGATCATTCAAAGCAAAGGTGGACTACTTACCCGTTTCGCCGCTCGAATAGTTGGCAACTGGGATGGAAGACGAAGCTAAAGTGATTTAGTGAGCCAATTGAATACTTTGATGTCAGGTTGAACAAGGGTATAGCATACCTGAACTCGTCGCTGACTCCATAGCCAATACATAGATCCGGGAGTTCTTTCATGACCTCGACGGCTGCGGCATTCATCAAATCGAGTGCGCGGCGGTCATTTGGTTTCACGAAGGCATAGTGATCGGAAAGTCTGGTAAGGTTAGATTCTGCTCAGAGTAGACATATTGTTCGAGACGAGTAGACAGGACAAAACAGGTATATAAATAGATAGATATATGTACATATATATCTCACTTCTGTATATATAACATGGAATGCATAGCATACGAGTACCAGTGCGGGAGGGACTCACTTGTGAAATCCTCGTCCATCAATGCGGACCACAATCCACGTATTAGGAAGTAGCACGTCCGGCTGCTCGAAGGACTTGACGTATTCAAATCTGCATAATATTAGCATTTATATTTATCTGAAGGCTCTGTTTATTACTTACCTTGAGTTCGCCATGGTTGGTTGAGTGACGTCTGGGATAGAAGTTGAGTCATTTTGTGCGATTTCCGCCCGCCCGCACTGCCCAATTCAACCAGCGTCTTGAGATAACCCTACTTGACAATGAGATTGATATAAAACTACTACATTTTAAGATTGTAACTCACTACAGAATTGTCTACAGGTTCTAAGAACTGGAGAAATATTGTAGAAATGGTTATGAACCAAGGAAAACCGTTTGGGTGTATAATACTCAGAATCTAGGAAATAAACAGTGGACAGGACGCTTAGTCCATAGAACTTGAATCACGGTGCTTCAACCTCCTCCGGAATCTCTTCATCACCAGTCTCACTAGCGCGTTCGCTAGTCTCACTGGCCTTGTCGGATCTGCGGGACTTGCGAGAAAAGAAGCCCAGACTGCTGCGGGTCGAGCGGTCGGCAGAGGGCACACTGGAGGCAGTGCTATCAATGCTCTTGCCGAGCTGTGCCTCGCTAGCCGCGTCTCCGTCGATATCACCTTGCGCGGAGTCGGCCTTCTTGGAGAAGAGTCCCGAGCGATCTTTCCATGAGCTGAACTTGCTGGAGCTGCCCTTGCGCGTGATCTTGCGGATAAATGACTCCTTGGACCCGTTGTCGACGGAAGTTCCCGAATGCATGCGCTCCAGGGACTCATATGATTCTCCGGTGAAGTGAGAGAGGGAGCGAGATGTGCGAGGTTCGGAAGGAGAACGGTCAAACTCGTGCAAGCTGAATGGACTATCAGGGCCCTTGGGCTTGTCCTGGTCATTGGGGTTCTCGCCCGTGAACACTGCAGTGAACGCCGGTGCAGCGGGATTCAGCTTCGGTGTAAGTGGCCGATGGGAGGACGAAGGACGAGTGCCAATAGGTGCCTGCAGTGGTCGGTGAGGACGTTCGAATGTGTCTTCCATGAAATCAGGTTCACCGCTCAGGCCCAGTGGGAGATGACCTGATGATCCATATTGGATTGAAGGTCGCCGAGAAGGAGCACGAGACCACGTTGATGGTGAGGCCCAGTCAAATCCGAGGGGACTGTTGCGGTGTCCAGCATTCTCGGTTGACGGCCATCCGAAATGGCGGTTGTCCGTAGACGGATGAGGGAGGTGATTTTGGTTGTCGAACGAGACAGACGAAGGCCGTGGGGACAAAGATCCCCTTCGAACACCGCCAAGAAGCGAAGATGGATCGATAGGGTCATGACGAGGACTGAATTGGTTATAGCCAGTGCTGAGATCGGAGTTCCCACGGGCGCCAGCACCGCCGAAGCCAAACTTGCTGGATGAGAAGATACTTGAGAAAGCAGCTCGCCGGGAAGGTGCATGATCAGACGAACTGTCCATAGTAACCCCAGTGGTGTTGCTTCGAGGGAACAATGACATCGGGTTTGCCCAGTTTCCAGTATAGCTCGATCTGCGTCGCCGTGAACCGATTGGGTCCAGCTCGTCGATGTTGCGCGGGAAGGATTGACTCTGACCCGGTTTCAATGTGCCGAGCATGGGTGACTCGTCTGCCAAAGTCTTTCCACGAGGCCGGTGAAAGCCGAAGAGCCCGGAGAGTCTCCGGGATGCGCTTTTCGGAGCATCCCCAGCAGCAGACAAATGAACACCTTGGGACTCGGATTCCTGTCGTATTTGAGTTTCCATTGGACTGGCAAAGATACTACCCGCTCGACTGTCGGAAGAAACGGGCGATACTGGACCATGACCGAAGCCGTCCAAGGGAGGACCGGGAGTCTCCAGAGTTGAGAATCTTGGACGGGTAATAGATCGTGGGAATTCTGGTGATTCCTCATCACCAAGGAGATCAGATGGCAACAGCGCGTCTGCGCGGGGACTCATTTGCGGGTTATTGAAAGCAACCTCCGCATCTGAACGCATGATCTCCGGGGGATCAGACAGACCGGGAAGAGCCATGCCATTGTTGATGTTGAAGAATGCAGAGCTGGGAGCAAACGTAGGCGAGTGACTTGCGGGTGGGTTGTAGCCGAGGCCACCTGGGAACGACGCCTCAATGCCTGGGAAGTTCACAGGGGAAGATACGTTGCTGACAAGTGAGCTGCGATGGCGACGGGGCCGAATAGTGGCAGTATTCGACATATCAAGATCGAGGCTCGGCAAGGAAAAGGGCCCCGAGCTACCGGGTCGTTGGGCAGTGAGCCATTTCAAGCGCTCTTGGGCTTCCTGATATTGTTGTTGGGCTTGCGCGTGAAGATTCACCAGAGTCGTATAGCGTGCGTGTAGGTTGCCCAACTTGTGCTCCCATTGCCGAGCCCGCTCATTGTCGATGCGATCCAACTCCTTGCCATCCTCACTGTCGCCTTCTTGCAATCCCATTCTCTCTTCTTCAAGTTTTTTGATCCGTCCTCCTTTGTCTTGGATCTCATCATCGATCGTCTTCATCTCTCCTTGCTCTTTGGCGATCTTCTTTCGGACCTCCTCTGCGCGCGCAGCCATTTCCTCCTCAATCCGGGCTTTATCCTCCTTCGCCTGTGTAGCATCGTTTTCCATGCGCGCAATCTTCTCCTGCCACCGCAGGATGTCATTCTTGCGCTTCTTGCGCTCTGCCTCTTTCTGCTGAAGAAGTCTCAAGCGCTTTGACTTTTCGCCTTGCACTGTTCGATTGACGCTTTCCAGCTTGTAGACGTGTTTTTTCAGATCGCCGCTTGCCTCGTCCTTTTCTCGAACGCGCTTTCTTAGCTCACTGCGCTGCTTTTCTAGGTCTTTCAGTAATGCGATATGTTCATCCTCTTCCTCCGTCGCTTGCTTCTCCACATTCTCATTTTCCTGTTGAAGTGACTTCAAGCGGTCTGCTAGTTGTTCCAGAGTCTCCTCTTTGGCGCTCTTTGCTCTGCTCTTTTGGGTCTCATCGAGATGGCCGTGGGAAACGTCAATTCCAGCAGCGGGGGAGAGTTTCCGCCCAGCAGAGGGCCGCTTACCAGGCAGCTGGCCTGAACTGTGTTCGCGCGACATGACAGGGGCAGATGGCGTAGGCAGACCAACTGTTGACCTGGGAATGAAGGCGCGAATGATTGGAGCACCGACATTGCCATTTTGTTGGGCCTGGGACAGCGGAAGAGATTTCGTTCGGACATGGAGGATCGCACTGGGAGTTTGGAAGTTTGCGGCGCTGAGAGAAAGAACGCAAATGTGGTAAATGTTTCCAGGTATGAGATTCGAGATTTCCACCGCAGTTTCAGCACGCTTGGATTCTCCGACTAGGTGATGTTAGTACCTGGCTGATTGACAGGGATTAGTCTGCCCATACCTTTAACATTGTTCACCTGAATGATATGCTTGTGAATTGAGTTGTGAAAGTCTGGTTGTTTCCAGGCAAGGCGGATCTCACGGGCTGTGATCTCCTCGAGGGTCACCTCTGGCGGCGGAGGAATGTCGAGACCAAGCTTCTCCACCAGAACCTCATTGGAAGTCTGACAGACCTGCCATGCACGGTAGAGTAGCCTTCAAATAGTCAGCCAGGCACAGAGCGATCACGGGGCGTAACTTACCAGATCAATGCCCACAGGATTGAACCAGCCAGGAAGAGAGCCATGACACCTCGAACCCTCACTCGGGGGACCGCAGCAGGGTAGGCGTCAAAAGCAAAATATAGCGGCTCATACATCCCGTCAATGAACGGACGAGAGTCCAACGCAAAGAGACCTCAAGCGGGTGGGATAGCGGGTCCACGTGATGAAGATCGGCCGCTTACCACATAGAGCCTAGCGCCGTTCCCGGCAACGCACGTGATCTCGGGCCGGGGCCTCGGCATAGCTCAAAGCGTTGGGAAGTTGGAGGTTGAATTGTTGATGAACCCCAAAGTGGTTCGAAATTACCCATCTGCTCTGTTGCATCTACTCTTTTGATATTCGTTTTGGCTTCTTACTGATTTTGAGGGCATTCGGGGGCTGTTATTCATTGTTCACTGAAGTGTCACATGGGCCGGCCGTTTGGAAGCGGCGGGCTTTACAACACTTCCGGTTCTCTCCCACCTGTCTCACTCTTTTTTGATCACCCACTGCCTTCTGCCTTTGCATTTTCAATCGGTTCCTTGTATTGAATCTTCCTTACAATCACAGTCAAAGGTGCTCGACACCATTTGGCGGCATGCAGTACGTTCGGAGCATCAGCGGTTCCGTCTCCAAGACATGGAATTCAATCAACCCGGCCACCCTTAGCGGGGCTATCGACGTTATTGTCATAGAACAAGAAGATGGTACCTATGAATCAATGAGGTTATTCTTCAACCATACTAATTTCGCTTCTTGAAGGCACCCTCGCCTGTTCGCCCTTCCATGTCCGTTTCGGCAAGTTCTCGCTCTTGCGTCCCTTTGAGAAGAAAGTCGAGTTCAAAGTCAACGGAGTCAAACAAGATTACGCTATGAAGCTCGGGGAAGGGGGCGAGGCATTCTTTGTATTTGAAACGACCGACGACATCCCCGCATCGTTGCAAACTTCGCCGTTGGTCTCTCCAGCAGCGAGTCCTCGGGCTCAGAGTGAACCCGATATCCCGCCTTCGCTGCAGGAACCTGAGTTTCTCGACCTCGATAAATCAAATGCGGACGCATTGTCAGAAGGCGCGAAGACTCCGCCGACCATCCCCATATCGAACAAGGCGCGGGCCCACACAGATTTAGGTAGGACTTGTCTGCACTTCTCATAGATGACTCGTCGTTGACGCTTCACCAGGGACAATTACGCCTCTGTCGCGATCGCCCGACGAATCCGATATTCCCTCACGACATGGCTCGTTGAGTGGCAAACCACCACTTGACCACACTATCTCGGACAATGTGCTTATAAAAAGCTCCCCTCGGAATTCTCTGACCGCCCCACCTGAGACCGGTGGCCATGACGAGAACGAGAACGAGGGTGAAGCAATGGGCCGCTCTCGCAGCCCCCCTCCCATGTCTCCTCAGGAGGCGGTGTCTCGTGCCATCTCACTTTCAAAGAAACTGTCTGGCTCCAATATTCCATCGCATGTCACAGAAACAGGTGATTTGATGCTGGATATGACCGGCTACAAGAGCAATGAAGAAGATGCCCTTCGTGCAGAGGTTGTTGCGCGCAAGATTCTTGCCGAGGAGCTGGAAGGGAGCTATGACATTGGTGCTCTCATTGGAGCCGACGAACATGGCAATTTGTGGATCTACAGCAGCGAAGAAGCAAAGGATTTGGCTGACCGCAGAGCCACACTCAATTCGCTGCGGCCGGAGACGGCGTTGAGCGATGATGCACTATCTGACCCAGGATATCATAGCGAGGGCGACCACGCTATCTCGGAACCGTCTTTGACAGCACGCCACCACAGAACCAAATCGGATATTCAACCTGGATTCCCCACACCCCCAGACTCGCCATTGCATGATGGTTTCGCAGTCGAAACCCGGAA
This sequence comes from Penicillium arizonense, assembly GCF_001773325.1. Classification (NCBI taxonomy): domain Eukaryota; kingdom Fungi; phylum Ascomycota; class Eurotiomycetes; order Eurotiales; family Aspergillaceae; genus Penicillium; species Penicillium arizonense. The sequence goes on along the minus strand of NW_019173282.1, from coordinate 1,287,836 downwards.
CTACGCCAAAACTCTCCGGCTGACGAGCGATCAACTCAAAGCCTTGCAACTGAAGCCAGGCCCCAACACAATGTCTTTCAGCGTCAATAGAGCCATCTGCAGTGCAAACATGTATCTCTGGAATGGCAACACTCCAATCGTGATTTCGGATATTGATGGAACCATCACCAAATCTGACGCATTGGGCCATGTTCTTAACATGATTGGACGTGACTGGACACATGCGGGTGTCGCTAAACTATACACCGACATTGTCAACAACGGGTACAACATTATGTATCTTACCAGTCGATCGGTTGGCCAAACAGACACTACACGAGCCTATCTGCATGGCATCTGCCAAGATGGCTACAGGCTCCCAAGGGGACCAGTGATCTGCAGCCCTGATCGCACAATGGCGGCCTTGCGGCGAGAGATCTACTTGAGAAAACCCGAAGTTTTCAAGATGGCATGTTTGCGGGATATTCTCAACCTCTTTTGTGGCAAAGAGAACCCCTTCTACGCTGGATTTGGAAACCGATTGACAGATGCATTGAGTTACCGCTCTGTTAATATTCCGTCTACTCGGATTTTCACCATTAATTCTAATGCTGAGGTTTCGTTGGATTTACTGAGTCTCAACAAGTACAAGAGCAGCTACGTGACCATGCAAGAGCTGCTCGACCATTTCTTCCCGCCAGTCACTCTACTTGTGCATTCCGGAGGTGAAGAATACACGGACTTTACATACTGGAGAGATACGCCGCAAGAGCTTGAAGACTTCTCTTCGACCGACAGCGAAGACGAGGTAGATGCCGATGAGAATGTTGCTGAAGAAGATGAAGACGGGGATGATGAAGAATACGACGACGACCTGAGCGAGGGTGAAGGCAGCGAATACCTTGATGAGGCTGAAGCCGCTGAGGAAGATCTCGGTGCGAGCTACATGTCACAGGACTCAGCTGTCATGTCAAACCCGGCAGGTTCAATCCTGGAGTCTGTGGAAGGTGATTTGGACATTGAAGAAGAGGCAATCGGCGAAGAGGAGTTGACTCCTGTGGTTGAAAATACCCAGGACCGTACCGAAAGCCCTGCAATTTCTCTCCCCATCCGTTCCAAGTTGCCCCAGACCCCTTGAACATAATTCACCGCTATGCCTTGATACGAATTGATCGATTCTTGGGCATTGTTTCTGCGTCATTGATACCCGCCTTGCGAGTGCTTACCATGTCAGATTCTGCATTAGACTGCTCTGACAGCGATATACTATGTTCAACACTACTGCATGCACCTGGAGTTAGAGACTGCATTACACGGCCATATTTGGCGACTGTTCTAATCCATGGGCATTGATGGCGTTTCTGTTTTAGTTTTTGTACATTCATGGCGCATATAGTTGGGAAGAATTTGTGATGTATGGTTTGAAATGAAGAGAGTAACTGAATTTAATTCGAATAATTGAGACAATAGCTTCGATTCAATTAAGAATCTATTTAGGTCGAACGGGGAACTTGATTACCAAATGCGGTTAGCGCAATATCGGAGCTCCTACGCTTCTTTTCGGCCTCACCAAGCCGTCACTTTCCCCCTCCATCCTAACGCTCAACGCTGCTCGTCCATTTCTTGCTCCTAGCTTATGAGCAGCTAATTGTGCCAGGAATGGTTATTGCACAAGTGCTCCTCGCTTGATTGTCGCTCGACCCACCATTTCGACCTCACTTGCGCAACACCGCAGTACCCTCCTCCCTCGTGATCTGTGATCACCATCTCCAATCATAATGGCATCCCCAAGCCAGACACAAAGCTCAGCGCCTCCAACACAACCCGTCTCACCCCCCGCAGACTCCGCGACGAACGGGGTCTCCGCACCTGCCGCGACCCAAACCCAGGTCAACGTCCCATCGGCACCCCCTACAACCTCAACAAACCCACAACCCCCACAAGTGCCAGGCACATCCGCTCAAGACAGCGGCAAGTCACGACGACCACGCGACGTACGGCTGGTACACATGCTCCTAGCCTCCCTAGGCGTAACTTCCTACCAAGACCGCGTCCCCCTCCAACTCCTCGACTTCGCATACCGCTACACAGCCAATGTCCTGCAAGACTCCGTTCATCTCGCGACAGAAGGCTACGCCGCTGCAACGGACGGCAGCTCTGGCGCAAAGGGCAGCTCCGAAGTGAATAGTGTTACCTTGCCGGCATTGCGGCTGAGTATCGCCTCGCGCCTGCATTTCCAATTCCAGACCGGATTGCCGAAGGAGTTCTTGATGGATGTCGCGTCGGAACGGAACCGTATTGCTTTGCCTGGTGTTTCTAGGGGATTTGATCCTGCTGTTGGGGCTGCTAACGGGGCTACTGGCGCCGCGAACCAGAGTATTATGATGGCTGGTATGCGCTTGCCTCCTGAGCGGTTCTGCCTTACTGGTATGGGGTGGAATATGAAGGATGAGTGGGACAGTGAAGGCGAGGAAGAGGAGATGCCTGATGCGACGCAGCAGGGGTCTGGGAAGGGAGTTGGTGGTGGTGACGGGGCTGATGATGGTGAAGAGGGCGGCGAGGAAGATGAAGATGATGGCAAGATGGAGGACATATTCGGCGAGGATACGGCCATGGGCGAGGCGGATGACGAGGACCGCAAGATGACTGATGTTTAAGGGCATACTTTCCGGGACAAGTTTCATTTGCGTTGGCCGTGGGTGTGGTGTTTCTGGCGCTTGGAGTTGATTCTTTTTAATCCGAACCGAACGGGACGGCGTTCAGGGTTTACATGGAGAGGATTCAATCATGTCTTCTACAATCTGGGTATCTTACGGATGAACTGCTCTGTCCTTTCCTGTATATTGGGACAGGGTTAAAAGAAAGAATAGAAAAGACATCTTTCTGTGGTCAATTGAACCAAGATATGCAATGATCTGTGTATATTGTACATAATTCAAGTCCATCCCATCGCTCCGCATTCGGGATGGTCATGCAATGTAATCGAGATGCCCGGCAGAAACGCCTGCTTGTCTGCCCTGTGCGCCGTGAGGAGAGAAGATATAAGTTCGAGTCTACTTGAGTAGACAATATCAGAGACAGTCGTCCAGCAGGACGACACTGATATCCACCAGTGGAAGTGGGAGGGGAGGCTGTATCAGAATTGCTGATACGCGACCCAGTAGTCTGGCACTACCCGATCAGGAAGCCTGTTGAGTCCGAGTCGAAGAAGATCCCTCCTCTGTGACCACACCCCTATCCAAGAGGAAGCACTCACACCGCTGAGAAAGGCAAAAAGTGAAAGACCCAAAACGCCCAAACCCATATAGACAAGAAGTACAAGCACAGATGAAGAGAGGAACCAAGACGAGGAAGCAAACAAGCAATCATTTCGCCTCACCCTGTCTCCTCCGTGCTTCATCATTGCGCATCATGCTAATAACCTCAGCACGTCGCGTCTCAACACGAGCAAGCTCCTCATCACGCGCACGACGGCGTTCCTCAAACGAAGCGAACCACTCCTCGCGCGCGCGATCCTCCTCTTCTGGCTTAGCGTGGGCGACCATGCATGAATTCATAGCGAGACGCTGCTGGCGGCAGATCCATGTAGCAGTGACAGTGCGGTTGACGGCGCACTCGGCGAATGCTAAATCGGAGTGGGTTAGCGGACTGATTGATAAAGAGGTGGGAGGTGGGAAGGAAAGTGGATTGGGGTCACGAGGGCGGAACTGATCTTCCGTTTGACACCCAGACCCAGAACCATTTTTGGCAATTGGAGAGTGCAACATTGTCTATAAAGAGGTAGGCGCCTTGTAAAGGCTATGTAGATTACATACCCTTAATCTCGGGAGCGCAAAGGGCCCGTACTCGCTTGTAGTACAGCAGCTTGACTTCTTGTTCTTGGGGGGCTGAGAGCGGAAGTGGGTTGCGGAGGTTATATTTCTTCGGTGCCTGTGCTGAGGAGGTATCGGGGGATGTGGATGGCGTAGCCATTGGGACTGAGGAGCTCGGTCTTTGAGATCGAGGTTATTCGGAGCGAGGAGAGTATGGGATGATCGATGCGTCGGAGAGTTTGCTGTGGAGAGGGGTCGATCCCAGCAGTCCAGAGACAGTGGATGGGATTGCTAGATAAAGCAAGTCCCAGGGATGAGAATTAAGAAGAAAAACTAGAAATTCAACGCGGTGTCGTTGTTGAATCGTGGATTGCAAAGAAGATCAGCCGAGTGGGAGTGTTGATGGCGGACCGCGAGACCTCGGGCGGAGATGGCCTGCAGAAAAAAAAGTTCTCCAACTCTTTGGAGGATTGTTCTGTCTACATCACCTTGATCGGATCAGAGTCCTTGTATCTTTTACAAGGTTGACGACTTTATTTTTGTCTCCTTAAACTATCTTCTTTTCGAACCCCCAGAATTATCAACACAACAGCCCAGCATGTCGAGCATGCGTAACGCCGTTCAACGGCGGAACCACAAAGAGCGTGGTCAGGTCTCAGGCCGTGAGAAATGGGGTCTTCTTGAAAAGCACAAGGTCAGTTACCGCGGGACTTCTTTTGAAAGAGATTTTCAATGCTCCGACCTTGTCTCCAGTCAGTTTGAGGATTACATTCTAACTTCAACAGGATTACTCGCTTCGCGCAAAAGACTACAATGCCAAGAAGGCTAAGCTGAAGCGCCTCGAAGAGAAGGCACGCGATCGCAATGTCGACGAGTTCAACTTTGGTATGATGGGAGGCAAGAACCGGACCCAGGGCAAGCACGGAAGTGGAGTAGGAACTGCTCGCGACTCTGCCGCAGCACAGGGTCTCAGTCACGATGCGATCAAACTCCTCAAGACACAAGATAAGGGATATCTCCGGACAGTTGGAGAGCGAGTACGCCGCGAGATCCAGCGCCTCGAGCGGGAAGTGGAGTTGCAGGAAGGAATGGACAAGTCGCTGGGCAAGAAGGACGGGAAGGATGATGAGAGCATGGATGAAGACGAATTCGACGATGATGACTTCGATTTTGGTGCTCCTCCGTCTCAATCCAAGCCACGCAAGACAGTTTTTGCCAATGATCGACAGGAACAATTGGCTATGAAGAAGCGGAGGCTACAAAAGGATGAGTCTGAATCAGATGAAGAAGAGCAGACAACAACTAAAGGCCGCAAGACTCCCAAGCAGCTCGAGTCTGAGCGGCAAGCACTTGTGGAAGCTCGACGGGCTCGCAAGCTCCGCAAACGTGCCATAGAGGCCCGCCAGAACAAGTTGACGGCACTCCATAAGCAACACGCAGAGATCCAGACCGCAGAGAAAGAACTTGACTGGCAGCGGTCTAAGATGGACAACTCGGTTGGAGGCACCAACAAGGACGGCATCAAGTGGAAGATCCGTGAGCGCAAGCGCTGAATTTCATGTTTCGGAGTTATGAGTGATGACTCGCCATCTTTTTGTACATATTGATACCAAGGAAGTCTACAGTTAACAGTCAATACTGCCTAATCGAGCATAGTAACCCGCCGCATTAGCGTAGCAATGCGAACGCGGAGTCGGAACAAGGGCCGGTCAGGAGTCTCCAATAGTGTGCCATTCACAGAGCCACAATTGATAATCAACCCCTCTACAGAGTCATACTCTCCGAAATCGCAGACTAAAGCCACTACAGTAGTTCAAAGTAACTAAAAGTAGCGTAACAACCCGTCTCCGCGGATCTAATACATCGCCGCTGATAGGACCTGGAGAGAATCGCCGCTTATTAATGGTGGGATTACTAAAGTTATCTTTTCTATATCGCCACCCCTCCTCACCTCTCTTTTCCCTCTTCGTTCAGCTCCTCCAGTTCCATATCCCCTTCACAATGGCGCCTTCTTTTATGACCATTGACACCAACGACATGGACCTGACACCGGCAAAGCCAATGTCTAACACAAAGCGCACTCTCCTTCTCGCGCCCCCCTCCATTGCCACCCAAGAGGACAAACTCCGCGGCCTCTTCACGACCTTCGACCGCTCCACCACAGACCTTCAAATGCTCGACCGTCTCTCTGCCGGCTTCGTCTCTCTTCCCGCATCCACATACGACCTCGTCCTCATCCTCACCGACACAGACGGCACACGACGCTCCGAGGCCCTGAAACTTCTTACCCGCGATGTATACACCACCCTAGTCCCCGCCATGAAGCCAGGCGCCAAGCTCCAAACCCAAGATTCCGCACTTAATGCCTCAGACGCAATGGAAGCTGTCCTGGCGGGCCTAGTTCAGTCAGACAATGGATTCGAGAAGCCCAATTTCGAGCCCTCGGCGGCTGTCCCATTAAAGTTCGGCTTGAAAAAGAAGAATAAGACTCAGACCCCAGCCCCGGCTCCGGCTTCAGCACCCGCCCCAACTGGCATTTCAAATCTTCCCACTGGATTTGGATTCGACGGGCCAGGGATGGACCATGACCGCGATAGCGAAGACGAACTCATTAATGAAGATACACTCCTCACCGAGGAAGATTTAACAAGACCCACAATGCCTCGTACGCAACCCCCATATACAATTTCACACATACAATTTCAATTGCTAACATACTCCCAGCCCCAGAATGCCAACCCAAAACCGGCCGCCGCAGACGCGCCTGCAAGGACTGTACCTGCGGTCTAGCAGACCGACTGGAAGCGGAAGATAAAGAGCGCCGCGCAAACGCAGATAAAGAATTGAACGTGATGAAGCTGGACACGGGCGACCTGAACGAGCTAGACTTTACCGTGGAGGGCAAGACAGGCTCGTGTGGCAGCTGTGCACTTGGCGATGCATTCCGCTGTGACGGATGTCCTTACATGGGTCTTCCTGCCTTTAAGCCCGGCCAGGAGGTCCAGATCTTAAATGATATTGCCCAGTTCTAGGGGTATATGTGGGCTTGCATACGCGATCGTCGCGCCTGATATTATTTCGGTGTACCTTGCGATAACGGAAGAGGGGTTGCATTTGGAGTTTTGGGTTTTTATTCTTTTGGTTACTTTCTATAGTGGATGAGCAAAATTATACTGGGGGCGTGTGGCATTCATGTTTATGCAATGATATCATTTACTTCATTTTCATTCTGTGCTTCTCGCCTGTGACTCATATGTAAAGTGTCCATCAAATGTAGGCTTTGCGTGCTCAGGAAAAAAATCTCGAGTGGATCCAAACGTCATTGGGCACTCCGCTAGAGGGAATTGAGTCATGATCTTCGCTTGCCCTACGATATCGGCAGTGGGATATTGCCCCTCTATGTACCTGGCTACCATTATACAATATACTTCATAGATATAAACTCCAATATTTAGCCCCGAAAATGACGTAGTTACTTTTGGCTATGGTTCTTCATGGCACATCCCATCATGATAAAAACAAAAAAGCGCAGACAAGAAAATGTAAAATGTAAATGAAAATGTATGAGACAGGTCTATGACCGGTCCTTCTGCATCTGCGCAACACGAATGCTCACAGCACGCTTGTGAGCCTCAAGACCTTCCACGGCAGCGAGGGTCTCGACAGTTTTTGCGAGACCGAGAAGGCCGTCTGCGGTGAGGTTTGAGCTAGTGATGTGCTTCAAGAAGGAACCGAGGTTGACACCGGAGTACTGCTTGGCGTAGCCGTAGGTTGCTGGATATAATGTTAGCTGTAGGACGATCGAATTACGAGGAAGAAGGACTTACGCAAGGAGTGGTTGACACCGGCGGAGTAGTCGCCAACACTCTCCGGAGTCCAGGGACCGATGAAGACGCTACCGGCATTCTGGACCTGCTCGACAACAGACTCGGGGTTCTGGACTTGCAGGATCAGGTGCTCGGGCGCGTAATCGTTGCTGAGGACCATGGCCTCGTTGATGTCGCGCACGACGAAAGTGACAGAGTGCTCCAGGGAGCCACGGACAATATCCATGCGGGGGAGGGCCTTGGCCTGGGTATCGACCTCGTCCTCGATAGCGCGCAGCTCAGCCTCGGAGAGGTCGACGGCGATGAGGATGACTTGGGAGTCGACACCGTGCTCAGCCTGACTGAGCAGGTCAGAGGCAACAAATGCCGGGTTGGCGGTCTTGTCGGCAATGACGAGAACCTCACTGGGACCGGCGGGCATGTCGATGCTGACACCTGCGGAAGTGTCGTTGGACACAAACATCTTGGCGGCGGTCACGAACTGGTTACCAGGACCCAGGATCTTGTCAACCTTGGTGATGCTCTGGGTGCCGTAGGCCATGGCAGCGACAGCCTGAGCACCACCGGCGAGAACGATGCTCTCGGCGCCAACCTTGTGGGCGACGTAGACGATCTCGGGGGAGATGCTGCCGTCAGAGCGGGGAGGAGAAGCCAGGACGATCTTGTTGCAGCCTGCCACCATGGCGGGCACACCCAGCATCATGGCGGTGGAAGGCAGCACGGCAGTACCACCAGGGATGTACAGACCGACACGCTCGATGGCGCGAGAGAAGCGGGAGCAGACAACACCGGGCATAGTCTCCATCTGGAGAGCGTCATTGCTTCCCTTCTGGGCAGAGTGGAAGCGCTGGATGTTACCGATACTGACATCGATGGCTTCCCGGACGTCGGGGGTGAGCTTCATGAGTTCAGCAGGGAATGGTGCGTGGATGACGGGGGATGTGAGTGATGTAGCCTTCTCGAACTTGTGGGTGTACTTGAGGACAGCGTCATCGCCGCCGTCACGGACATCCTGGATGATGGGCTTAACCAGGTTGACAATGGCTTCGTTGGACTTTTGGGAGGGACGTTTGAGGTAGTCCGAAACAACCTGGGGAGTGGTAGAAGAGGTGATCACCCGCCTCATTTCAATGCGAGATTCGCGGTCCACAACTGGAGCAGGGGCAGGAGCAGGCTTCGACTCGGGCTGAGCAAGGCCAGCCTTCTCAGCCCAAGGTCCCTTGGCGTCACCCTTTCTCCGCTTGACCTTCAAGCTCTTCAGGTCAAGGTTGCGCTCAATATCCTCCAAGCTGACACCAGCAGCAGTGCACTTGGTCAGAGCGAAGTAGAAGAGATCGGCAGCCTCGAAAGCAATCTCCTCCTTGGTGTTCGCACGGCACAATTCATCAGCCTCCTCCATAATCTTGGCACCAACGAGCTTAGGGTCATTGAACAGACGCGCGGTGTACGATCCAGCGGGAGCATCGGCCTTGCGAGAATCCAGAGTCTTCTGAAGGCGTGATAGACCGGCCGATGCGCCGAAGCAGGTCTCAGTACCGAGGTGGCAGAAGCCTATCACTCGAATCAGCATTCATTTATCAATAAGTGTAGGGATAGTCCTTACCACGTCCAATTTGCTTGACCACAAAGACCAAACAGTCAGCATCGCAATCAAAGCCAATGCGGATCAACTCCTGGACATCACCACTCGACTGGCCCTTGTACCATAGCCCGCGCTTGCGGCTCTGGTAAACGCCGGTACCGGTGCGCAGGGCCTCGGCAATGCTCTCGTCGCTGCTCCACACAAAGCCAAGACAGGCACCACGCTCATCAGTGACAGCCGTAGCATAGAGACCATTGGCCTGGTCAGTGACAGCGTACGACGCAAGAAGGCTCGCAGCAGAGACCTGGCCAGCTACATCCCGCTCAACGGTCAATGCCGCGGAGGGGACGATGGAAATGGCGCCCTGCTTTGCAACCTGCTTGATCGCATCCTCTGTCACAGCCTGGCTACCAAAAGATGTGAAGAGACGTGGTGAGTCGGAGCTGATCTTCAACTTCTCGGCGGCGGCGGGGATGTTGGCGGGGTTGGTGCAGACGCTAGCCTCGCTGCGCTCGGCATTGGCGGCAACCCATTGTTGGAGGGTATCCAGCTGGGAGTCTGAAGAGGCAGAGACGAGTAGGCGGGACGAGGGAACGGATTGCTCTTCGGTGAGGGTGGTCAACTGGTCCAAGGTAATCAGGATCTTGGCGGCACCGGCGTTGAGGATATCGACGAGATCGCCGGCGGAGGAGACCTCGGTCGCGTCGACAAAGACATCGAGGGTGCGGAAGTTCTGGCGCAGGAATTGCTCTGCCTGGGCGAGAGTTGAGACCTTGACCAGCGCGCGGCCGAAGTAGGCGATCTGCTTGAGGGAAAGTCCGGAGGTGGGGGTGGAGGGGTCGAACGAGATGAGCAACGGAGTCGCCATGATGAATGGAGAGGTGCAAAGATGTAAAAGGGAGGAGAATTGTATCTCCAGAGAAGACCCGTTGGGGAGAGATGTGGAGGAGTATGACTCTTGTCCTACACAGAATACCCGCCTTTTTTTCTCCCGCTATCTCTCGGCGGGCACCCGCTGATTCATCGAATCGTCTCATGCAGGTTGCCCGGTTGCCTTCTCTCTCTCTCTCTCTCTCTCTTTTTTTTTTTTAATTGCACATAGATCAAGTACTTGCATCTCACCACTCTCTAAACCCTGGTCTATATGCATCTCTATGGACTTTATGTCCTACGGCTATACATACTTCCGACAGTTATACTCCACTCACGACTCATAAACAATTTTATAGACAGACAGAGATCTTACCATCCCGAACTACTGGAATTCCTCGACCCCAGAATCTAACCCATGCAATACGTTGGTTTTGTTTGGCCTGACCTGACCCTGTCCTAACCACAAAGGCAGTTTCTCGAACAGCTCTCTAGCCAAACCATGATCCTCCTGCGACGCTTGTTCAAATTAGTAGGGATTCAATACAGTAGTGCCAGTCTATTACCGCTAGTAGATATATATAAAAGCAAATTCCATTCCAATGAGACAAACTCCCGATTTTTAGGTAGATTATAACGAGCCTGTCTAGGTATAGTAAGCACTCAAGGTAACGGAGATCTGGTATGATTGATAACCACTTATTTATATTATACTCATTGTATAACTATGGGCGAATCCCCTTTGATTCCCGAATTGTAGAAGAATTAGTTCTTGTACGGAGTGTACTACAACTCTTACCTGATTGACAGGACATCCACCAAAGGGGAGGACGATGAGGAATATCTTTCCGAAAATCGTTGATTTAGGAGGTCCCACAAAACTGACCAGGACGAATGGGCGTATATCCTATCCAACCTGACCACTATCGTGCGCCGAGGTCGTTCGTGGTTGTGCCTGGAACATGAGCATTGATATCTGGTATCGGAGCATTCTTGTGCGTCTAGCGAGACACGTTCCCCTCAAATTGACCATATCGCTAACATCATGTCAGCTCTGGAACATCATCCAAGGAAAATAAAGGTTTCCCAGATTCACTATCGACAGGGTCACTATCAAGCAAAGGCGCATCTCGCAGATATGATCTCTCTACCCGGTCACCCTCCCCTTGAGTTAATCGCAAGATCTCAGTCGATGTTCGGGTGGTATCAATGGCCCGAATCTGTGATAAATGCAGACGGTGTGACCTGTGAGGATGCAGAGCAATCCTTCGACGGCCCATTTTTCGATCACAATGGTATTTGGAACATTTTCATACTAGTAAATCTGACTGTGGTCTTGCCATGTTGGCTAATACGCGATAATAGGCAAATTCCTGCTTGAGGATATAATTCTCGATCGAAATCTCGCGGATGTCCTTGCTCGAAGAACAGGAAAATCAGAACATTTTGTCCTTTGCGAGGATGATGCTGATGGAGGACCCATTTCTTCGACGAACGAAGAAAACCAGCGGGTGAGAGAGATCAGGTAAAAGAATTCATCACAGAGGTCGCTTTGCTTTGTCTACTAGGTCCTCATCCTTCCATACCGAGAGACTATTCCTTCACCTGTTACATCATCAATTCTGCAGCCCAATAGATCGGTTTCCTGCCAACAGTCGCCGACACTAGAATCACCCAACCGGGCGGAGTCTCTCCTAGAAATGCGATTAGCACATTGTAACGGAGAAAATATTAACTTATAGCTCATTTCCTAAAATTAAACCGGCCGTAATGTCACCCTGAGCCAGATGAGTGACTTCTCCTACGAAATCACACCCAAGGATGGCTCCATTGCCGAAGGCATTAGTATCAAAGTATTGGACTTACTAGTCCAGTGTAATGCGGGCATCCTGATATACCATCTTTTGAATTCTGTGCCACATGCGACACTGACTTGTACTTGGCGGGCACTGGGTGTGGGCAGGGGGTGTTCTTCTTTGACTAGTTTGGGCTGACATTTTTCTTTCGAACGACCAGAGATGTATTTGTTGTCATATTGCCAATGAATAGCAATAGATGGATCGTAAATGTGTTCGATCCGGTGGTATACTTTCGAATATTTCCCCACATGAGCTTCCAAATGACCTGGGGAAAGCGGCTAGGGACGTCGTTATCCCCACGTCTTGGCTTGAACACTGTGCTGTTTGCCAGAAATAATTTATTCTGTGAGAGTTGTCTATATCTCTTTGGAAAATGCGTGTAGGAATAGTATACAGGAAGCCAAGGGGAGGAAACATGCCGAAATAAGGTCCCAACCAGGGACAGGAACACAAGATCCAGGGACCGTCATACTTTGGCTTGAGTATGTTGCTAGCTAATATGGCTGTTGAACCCGAATGTTCCTATTCCTCCGAAATTAGAGATTAAACCCGAAATGTAGCGTCCAATTCGAACTTAGTATTGACCTTTGGGTTCGTAGTGAGTATTTTCGAGGTTTTCTGCGCTATCTGGGAAGTGCACTCGACCTTGCATTTGACACATGGCACGCGACGCGGCCACGAGTATATCCGGGTGTGTAGCGGAAAGGGGTCTGGGGTTGAGATCCCAGTCTACTAAAACATTGAATGTGATATTATTCCAAGTCAGTAAGTCTCATCCGGTGACATTATGAGGGGTATGTTGCATATCTAAGTCCAAGCGTGAGGCTAAGCCCAAACTACCGAACTAGACACATCCTCTATCGAACCCTGAATATATGAACATATGAATATGATGGCTCAGTCACGCCTGATAGTCGTCTGTCTTGATCATCTGGGGAATTATCCCGTGAAGATCGGGGAAGAGACATTTAGACTGTATGTGAGATCATCGATCATAGATCTGTTGATCGGTAAACAAGTTCCAGTTCAGGCCAGGGGCACATTCTCCGATCACATCCCTTGCCGATCACCCCTGAATGTCCGAGAATCCAACGTCAATATTAATTTCAATAAAGACAAGAAACATGCTGTACTCTGTAGAACGCGATGGGGTCGCGTGCGACTCGCCTTCCCCTTTCGTCCCTTCCCTCCAACTCCTGTCTCTTCTACTCTCTTCATTCCGCACATATTTAATCGCATTGACCCTCTGGGTGGCCCTTCGTTTGCGATTTCTCTAATCCTGGAGCCCTAAACACTGTATATTTGTATACGTCCATCGCGTAATCATGCGCATTTCCTCTCTTTCACTTCCTTTGGCCCTGGGCCTCGTGGGAACTGCTGCCGCCTATCCTCACCCTGAACAAGGGCCAGACTTGCGTCGCGGGCCGGACAATAAAGCCAAGGCTGATGCTGTCAAAGAAGCTTTCCAACATGCCTGGGATGGCTATGTAAAATATGCTTTCCCGCACGACGAGTTGCACCCAGTGAGCAATGGTTATGGTGACTCCAGGTGAGTGTTCTATGAGCATATCTCGCGGCATAACTGACACTCTCAGAAATGGATGGGGTGCATCGGCTGTCGACGCGCTCTCAACTGCTATTGTCATGGGCAACAAGGATGCCGTGAGCAAGATTTTGGATCATATTATGACCATCGACTTCTCAAAGACCAGTGACGAGGTCAGCTTATTTGAGACAACTATCCGGTACCTAGGTGGTATGCTGTCTGGGTATGACTTGCTTAAGGGCCCTGCAGCGAATCTCGCTCCCTCATCGGACCATGTGGATGCCTTGCTCTCCCAGTCCAAGAACCTGGGCGATGTCCTAAAGTACGCTTTTAACACTCCATCTGGTGTTCCATATAACAACCTCAACATTGGCTCCAAAAGCCACGACGGTTCAAGTACCAATGGCCTCGCCGTGACTGGAACTCTGGTTCTCGAGTGGACGCGCTTGTCCGACCTGACGGGCGACGACGAATATGCTAAGCTGAGCCAAAAAGCCGAGTCATATCTACTCAACCCTCAGCCGTCGAGCGGAGAGCCATTCCCTGGTCTGGTGGGAAGCAATATCAATATTTCTAACGGCCATTTCAGCGACGGTGCTGTCTCGTGGAATGGCGGTGATGACTCGTTCTACGAGTACCTGATCAAGATGTACGTCTATGATCCCAAGAGGTTCGAGTCATACAAGGACCGCTGGATCCTTGCAGCCGAGTCGACCATCAAGCACCTTACATCACACCCCAAGAACCGCCCGGAATTGACTTGGCTGGCTTCATACTACAACGGCCAATACGACCTCAGCTCGCAGCATCTGACCTGCTTTGACGGCGGCAGCTTCATCTTGGGCGGTACCGTTTTGGACCGACAAGACTTTATCGACTTTGGCCTGCAGCTCGTGAACGGTTGCGAGGCTACATACAACCAGACTCTGACAGGAATCGGACCTGACTCGTGGGGCTGGGACCCGAAGAAGGTACCAAACGACCAGAAGGAATTCTACGAGAAAGCCGGTTACTATATCAACAGTGGCTCATATGACCTGCGCCCTGAAGTCATTGAGAGCTTCTACTACGCGTACCGGGTCACTGGCAATGAGATCGTAAGTACTTTCGCCATGGTGGAGCCGCAGATATACTAATAAAGATACAGTACCGCGACTGGGCATGGAACGGTTTCAAGGCAATCAATGCCACCTGCCGCACCGACTCAGGCTTCGCTGCCGTGAGCAGCGTCAACACCTCTGGTGGCGGTTCAAAGTACGATAACCAAGAGAGTTTCCTTTATGCCGAGGTCATGAAGTATGCGTACCTTGTGCACGCAGAAGGTGAGTAATTTATCTTGCTATCACTTCTATAGCCACGTTAACCATCTTAGATTCTCCCTGGCAAGTTCAGAAGGGCAATAAGAATACCTTCGTGTTCAACACTGAGGCCCATCCCATCCGCGTCGCACACACCTAGTTATTTGCATACTTCTACCATCCGAGCACCTTGATAGATCGTATTGTATCAAGTCTACATTATTTCCTCGCTAGGTCCGACGTAGAAAGCCGTAGGAGAAGCGTAGATCTATACAACTTTTTGATCCTCACCCAACAGACTTTTACCACACCGAGACTAGTTGCATACGAAAAGGTCGCCAGTAAATATTTGTCATTAAACATTAAGATTATTTGACACAGTAAATATCAGAATTAAACATTAGCCTCAAGAGTCCATACTTCGTGAGCTCGTAACAGTGTTGGATCACCAGATAAAGCTCACAGTCTCGATAGAGTCAAGTCCCATAAACCCTATCCCTGAGCATAATGAACTCAGATTAAGCACCAAAAGAAGGCTTGAAATCCCTCCTCCCAGCCTTCCGCTCAACATGACAGGCCCTAGAAGCCCACACAACAAGAACAAGATAGATGAGCCTAGAGATAACACCCCGTCAGTGTCTCAAAATTAAGAACAAACCAAGGATTTTGGTACTCACACCCCAAACAACATAACCGAACACCCAAAACACTCAACCCCATATAACACATCATCATCATCAGTAGTACGAGAAAGTCCATAACCACCCCCATTCCAATAAGCAAGCTCATGCAAATCAAAACTAACACTGATAATCAGCGCAATAAACGCAATACAGTCGAATGTAATGCTCGCTGCGGGTGGAACGATGCAGTTGCAGAATATGACGATGAGGTAGGCGGTTGACCAGATGAAGCCGTAGGCAGACTTAACAGAAAGTTGAGGAATTAGCGAATATTCTCACGCAAGTTGAGAGAAAATAAAAGATATAGAGATACAAGGCGTATAAGTTACTCACGGTACCAATATTGACACTAGACCATGCAGACCCTAACCCATCCGTTGAAACAATTCCTTCGTCGTGTTGGACCATAGCCCAGGAAAAGCAGATAACGGCCGTCATGGTGCAGAGTACTGTTCCGAAGCGTAGGGATAGAAAGGAGAGCCATTTCTTTTGTTGTCGGGGTATTGCCTCAATACACCATGATGTGTTGGTTTGGTCGTAGGAGGTTGAAGACATAATTACCACCTGGTGTAATATTAGATATCAAGATAAGTAATGAATAAGGGACTTAGTCTAAAAGACCTCAACCATCTTTATAATCCCCTAGTAAAAGAAAACCAACTCTCGTATACCCATGTGTCGCGATAATCATTTCCGTTTATACTCGACACAGCCATCATTTCAACCGCAGTGGCAATGCCAAGGGCACGGCATACCCAACGATACACGAACACACCAATGAATCTGGCCAAAGTCTAGCGGAGAGTTTATGCAGGGTCGAATCTACTGGTGGCCCCCAAAAATGGAGTGTTTAGGATAGCTCTTCTGGGTAGCTTAGAAGTCGACCGTTGAAATGGATATGTCTTGGCGGTGATCGGCTTGGCATTTGTATTTTGGTTTGGGTTGGGGGCCTGAAGGTATGATGTCGATGATCTATTTATAAATTTGTTCGTATGTGCTGTGTGGAAGCTGGTAACATGTTGGAGTTTGAGGTTTGCATTGGCGACTTCAGTCAGACACTTGAATTGTATATATTGGGTGTTCTTTGTCCGAAACTAACGGAGCTTCGCGCCAACACATGCTGGCTGTGTAGAAAAGATATCAATGAAGCGAAACACGAAGCGCTGACCCCTGTCAATCCTTCTAGAGCCTCCATACCAACCAACACTCGTTGAGTAGGGTATATAAATTTCAGATATTAGATCTGTCTCAGCTGCCTCAACTTGCTTTGTTCATAATCTATTTACATAACTCATAGTGAGACTCGTTCCTAAGGCAGAATGACAAGGATATCTAATCTAGTGGACAACAGCACGCGAATCTGAACAGTATAATACTACACCACAACGCTAATTGACGGTAAATCGGCTGCCGAAAATGGCTACCTTGGACGCCGGTTTAAGCTCCCTTTTTACCGAAATCTTAGTCATCTCAACATCACGTGCGAATGATATTCTAATGATCACTGAGCAATGCTTCGGTGCTCAGTGAGCACTCAGTGTTGCTCAGTGATCGGCTCACCCTTCACCCAGTATGCTCAGGTCAAAGGATCAGTGATGACGTGTGGTCACCATCCTTCAGTCCGTTTGTAGCCGTTCCAGATAAATAACAAACCACCGTGTTGTTGAGGCTATCAAGACCGGTTCCCAATATTTAAATGGCCCCCGTTCCCGTCAACTCATAGCCTTCCTACAGTCCACTTCGTCTGCTACAATTGTTTCTGCTTTGCTACTCTCCAACATTTTTCCAGCTAACTGTCATTACTGTTGTACCAACCAATTTCCTTACCATCCGTTTTCCAAGGCCAAACCATTATTTTCTCCTTGTCTCTGCTGGCCTTATTCCCACCTGAAGCTATGACAGTTCCAAGCTCTTGCGCTCCCCACATCAAGTCGAAAAAAGTACATAGCCCTGAGTATTATCGCCAGCGTCGTCGGCAATTGGAGAAAAGCATTATTCAAAAGCGACATGCTGTATCCACGAAAAACAATATTGAATACATCAAGAGAAAGTGGATCAAGTAGGCACTCATACTAATATCATACTCATGAGTACTACGCTGAATATGACTTAGGCATTGTGACTATCTAGGGAAGAAAGAACATTTGCAGTTTCTCTGCGCAGCAAAGAAAGAGGACGTGATGATATTTCTTGAATGGATGCTGGATAACTCCAACATAAAAAAGTTTAGCAGCCTGCACGAAAACTGGAGGCTGTGGTGCCAGCTTTATCGCAAAGCTGTAGGACGTAGCCTCCATGCGAGAAGTTGCCAGGATATAAATGATGTGGGTTTTCCTTGCTCTCTCCTCTCTTCGGCTTCTAACAGAAGGGTAATAGTACATGAGCAACGACCTAGCTGAACAATTCAACTTAGATAGGTCTGTTGGAGAAAAGCCTGTCATGAACGTCGATGATCTGTACATTGTACTTCATCATCACTGGACAAAAGATACTACGCCCTATACGGATGGTCGGCAAATCATCCAGCTCGCTTTCCTTTTGCTCGTATCGGCTTATACTGCAAGTAGGCCGGGAGCATTGGTTTATGTTGAAAAGAATGAGCGTACCAATATCCAGCACTTCTTTGGATGTGTGAATGATGCTGAAGTTACCGAAGCTGATATGATGGACCAGTGGGATCTTAGAGACGAGGATCTAAAAACCCTTTGTTATGGCCAAATAAGCTTGATCCTTTTACCGAATCCTGGTAGTATCCGCGATCATCTCGTGATGGAAATTGATTTGAAACATACCAAGGGCCATAATAAAAAACCAAAAAGGTGAGTGCAACTACTTTGGTACTCTACTATTCCTATGCCAGGCTGACTGAGATGCCAAGTAAAATTTTCTTGATGTCTGAAGTTAAACAACCATTCTTCGACGTTGTCATGCTTGTTGTCTCGATGGCCTTTCGTGATGGAGTGTTTGAAAGCAATATCCGCTCACTTGAAGACATTTTTGCCACTCGTGTGCAACCACCGCGTCATTCCTTGCAGCTGAAATTTGTCAAAGAAAAACTCAATGTGCCTGTCTGCCGTCAGCCTGTTTCGACCTCTTGCGGTATCAGTACACATGAGATGAAACCTCTTAGATATCACACATATTTGTTTTATCTCAAGCGGTTGAGCCTCGCAGTGGGGATGCCTCGCGCTATGAGACCTTATGACCAACGGCGTGGTACTGGTGAGGCAGTCGAAAGTAAGTTTTGGCACACTTCAAATAGTAATCGCTTCAGCTGACGTATGCACTGTGTTCAGAAACAGCACCTCTTCCTTTGCTCCAGCAGGTGATGGGTCATGTATATGCCAGTACTTTTCAGACATATATGAATCAACGAGTCCAGTCTCATGTTCAAGCCGCATTCCTTGGAATACCTTCGGAGGATGCATTGATGAACATTCTTAGTCACCAAAGCCGCTATATCGACCCTCGGGCTCCTGCTCATTACGACGATTTGCCTGCTAGTACACGAGCTTCACTTTCGACTCACCCCGAAATAGTTGGCCTCCAAGAAATGCGTAATGCCATTGCCAGAGAAGCCAAAGAGATGTATGGATCGATGAAGAACGCGGTTGGCACCAAAATTGGAGAGCTCAAAGCCAAGACGGAGGCTGCATTGCGATGCGCCAAGGCAAAATTGAAGAAAGATACATTCAATGGAGCACGCGGTGAATTCTTTGCCACGATCGATACTCTTGAGATTAATAGACAGCTCGATCCGTCGCTCTTGGATATTGACAAGCAGGCTTATGAGCCCGAGAAGATTGTTCATCGTTTGAACGAACGTCGCCAGGTAGCGGAATTGATGCAAATCTCCATGCAAGGACTTTCGGAGAAGGATGATATGGCACAGCGAGTCAATCTGGTCAATGCACTGATTGAGCTCGGCCGTGTTGGGAAAGTACCATCCGAAAGGATTATCCCTGAGAAACAAATCAAGTGTACCATCAGCAGCGACCTAATGTCGCCGCCAAAAGAGCTGCCTCAAGGGAAAACAGAGCCTCCTTCATCTCCGGAACCTCGAGATTGTCCCATCTCGCTCACCAATCGACATTGCCTTTTCTGCATTTTTGAACCGCATTACCAGTGCTACTTTGCTTCGCCCCGAAAAGCTCGAGAACATTTCGAAAAACATCTTCGGAATTATAAGCCAACTGAGCCCATACCCTGTCCTGACGAATATTGCCAGCTTGTGTTGATTGGACACAAAGCGCTCAAACGCCATGCGGAAAATGTTCACCTTGTTCGTTATTTTACAGAGGCCCAACGTATACAGGCGGGTTTTTAGGATTTCTTGGGTTTGGAGAAAAAGGCTTTTGAGTATGCTTTACTGGGAAATGGCACCATAGTATAATTGCTTCATATATATTTCCTGTTCATTTCACAACGTACATCCGATAATATCTGTATAGACCAGTGCGAAGAAGATGATTAAGTGGCAGTATTACAGTATTCATGGGGATTAGCACATTTGTTCAGTTCTACCCAATCGAAACGCTCGCGTAGTAAAGACATTCTAGGTTGTCCTTTTCTTGCTCTTCAGTCGACAATCTCCCCCTCTAAGAGCCCAAACCCTTCAATCAGAAAATTCATGACAAGAACTAAGGGTCTACAGTATGTTCAATATTCCTCAGAGATGATACCACTTAAAAGTAAAATGATACATACTGTATGTAATCACTCTTGGTTTTTTGCGGAAACTCTAATACAGCAAACCAAGTATAACTTACGATACTTTTTACAGGTCGGATGCAACTTTGCACCGCCACAGCCACGATTATATAACAGTAAAGAAAATAACCCCGAAAGTAAGGTAATGTACACATTGAGATCAATACCGTATCATACGTCATTTCAAAGGCTTTGTGTAGCCAAGCATTTAGAATCCAGCATTTTGGACCGCTTTTTTTTTGGTTTGTTGGCACAATACCAATTCTCTAAGAAACCCACCGAACAAATGACTTTTGATTAGCTGATCTCAACACTCAATAAGACGATTTGAAATATCACCTGCCCATGATATCTACGAAAATCTAGCATATACGCACTAGTTGATGTAAAAAACCATTGTGCAAAGTAAAGTGATGATGGGAGCTTTAAACGGGCAATGATACAGGCCAAGAACGCAATAGTCATTCCTTGAGGTCAACAGGCTTGTCATGAAAGATGGGAGTTAATCATGGTCAGTACACCGAGAACAGTCGGTATCCAAGCCATCTCAGTTATTCACACACCATGCCACCCAACCAACGCAGTTAGATAAATTTTGACCGCTCTATAAACCCATGCACAACCCTTGCACAACCTTATCGTCAGGGACTCTCTTCGAAGAGTGCCTCGTGTCAGAATATACCATGGCTCCTGGGCTTCGTAAAAATACCACAATCAATTCACTTAGTGTCAAACACTCGTGGAAGAAAGGGTAAACGGTATGCATAAACAAGGGGTGCATAAACAAGGGGTGCATAAACAGGGGGTGCATAAACAGGGGGTGCATAAATAGGGGGTGCATAAACAGGGGG